>NW_027095721.1:53159-160683 GCF_036850995.1 Saccopteryx leptura
TTCAAAAAAGTGATTTTTAGTTATTTTCTATTACTGTTTACTATATTAAGTGTAATGACAACAAGAAACATGCTTTATATCATTTCTAAGGTTAGGGGTAGTTGAAACCTGCTTGAAAGAACATACGGGATTATCTATGGTAAATGTTTTCCAAGTGTGCTTCCCTGCTACCACCTCGTGTGCACCTTGGGAATAACAGCTCAGATCAGTTCACCTAGAAAATACATCAGTTGGCAGTTGTGTGTTATCTATCATTGTTGAATCCAAGTCTATCTAAAAGAAACTTTTAAACTTGTAAATATAAAAAATTTCTAGTTAGTGCTTGCTATTTCTTTCAACGTTAATTGCAGTGAAAGCAAGAGATATACTTGGTATCATTTCATTCCTCTGAAGTTGGCTGGAACTTGCTCTATAGCTCATACAATAATGGTCTCTGTTACATTTGCTTCTCTGCTGTCACTTTGTGTTCATTTTGAAAATCATGCCTCAGAACAGTCCCAAAGGAATAGTTTGGTAGAGAACATTGACTATAAACTTTGATTTCAATTTGCCATTTCTGTAAAGATTTTATATATTCTTAGTGGTTTGTTTTCTGAAAATCTCTTGGTTCATCTTGTTTTTCTCTTTCCTTCCAGCCATACTTTCATAAAGCCTTTGAAAGTGCCTATCATATACCAGGCACAGTGCTAGGAACTCATGTCTCTCCACTCAATGACTTTCATTTCTATGCTTTTATCTTCTCTTTTAACATCTTTTTTTTGTATTTTTCTGAAGCTAGAAACAAGGAGAGACAGTCAGACAGATTCCCACATGCACCCCGACCGATATACTCTTGGTACACCCACCAAGGTTGACGCTCTGGCCACCAGGGTTCGATGCTCTGCACCCCCGGGTCATCGCCCTGTTGTGACCAGAGCCACTCTAGCGCCTTGGGAAGAAGACAAGGAGCCATCCCTAATGCCAGGGCCATTTGCTAAAATGGTGCCTTGGCTGCAGGAGTGGAAGAGAGAGACAGAGAGGAAGGAGAGGGGGAGGGTTGGAGAAGCAGACGGGCATTTCTCCTGTGTGCCCTGGCCAGGAATCAAACCTGGGACTTCTGCAAGCGAGGCCGACGCTCTACCACTAAGCCAACCAGCCAGGGCTTAACTTCTTTTACATGTTTCTACTTCGTGTATTGTAAAATAAGATATGATTTGATTTGACAAGAATGTTGAATTTTAATTACTTTTTCATTATATAAAATGTATTCTTATCACAGTAGTGCACGAAAAATGATCTGAAAAACAACCACAACATATTTTCATACAGATATAACTACAGTTAATAATAGGACATTTTCTTTCCATATTCTTTGTTTACCTAATTTATTTCTCTATGTGTATATACTCAAGTACTTTGGGTGTGTGCACATCTCTGTTCATAGATGTGCATTGCACATGAGCATATCTCTCTGTGTCCACAGTGTCTGTTATTTGTGGATATCTGTGTATGTATGCAAATGACTATGTATTCATTCATTCAGGAAACATTTATTGTATTTCTATTATGTGCCAGGCACTATGCTCCACATTGGTTGTCTATAGTGAATATGTCAGACTCACTTCATGTCTTTATAAATACTACACTGTCATGGCATAAACAGAAAAATATATATATACATAAATAAAATAATCGTAAATTAAATGAGCACTGAATTTGGTAGTGCAATATCTTTGGTGTCAGTTATGACTTATTGAGACAAGGTTCAGTATATCAGTTTCTCAGAAGGCAGAGCTGAGCTCCATTTTTCAGCAATGCATGTTCTCAGGTATAAAACTGAGAAAATATAGAAGTTATGAAACAAAGACCCTGGGTGGTGTTCTGTGACCAAAAGAACCTAGCTTGTATGTGGTGACCAAGGCTCAGATAAATTTGATGTCCAAAGCTTAAGAGGTATCTCAGTCTGGACTGCTGCCATGGCACAAGAGAAAGTGCACGTTAGAAAAGGGGTCATTTTTGCTAAGCAATTAGAAATACTGATTATGCCCCTGAATTTCAAGAGCAAAGAAAGTCTTCAGGAGTTGTCACCACAGCAGATTAGTTTATCATTTTATTACTTAAATTCTCCTGGTTTTCTCTAGTAAGTTTTTTCCCAAAAGACAATGGCTTGCTCTCACCAGATAGCTCAGTAGTTAAAGCAAAACACCCATATGCTAATGTCATAGGTTAGCCCCTGGGTCAAGGCATATACAGAAACAGATTGATGTTTCTGACTATCTGTCTGTCTTTTTCCCCCTTTATCTTGCCTCTAAAATAAATAAACGAATAAAAGAAAAAATGACAATGGCTATTTTGTTGTTGTTTTTGCAGCTTAAATTGCATTGAAGAATAAATTATGTTTTTCAAAATCTCACTTAAATAGGAAATAAATGGTAAGGTTTTAAGGTACCATATTTCCCCATGTATAAGAAGCTTCCCTGTGTAAGACGCACCTTAATTTGGGGACACAAATTGTACAAAAATGATACCAAATGCCAATAAATGGGAAATGCAAGTAAAAAAATTCTACAACCACTGTATAAGACACAACAAGATTTCAAACTCCACATTTTTCAAAAGATATGAGTCTTATACATGGGGAAATATGGTGTACACTCTCCAAATGTCTCTGTGAACATTTCCTTTTCCTTTTTTTTTTTTTTTACAAAGACAGGGAGAGAGTCAGAGAGACGGATAGATAGGGACAGACAGACAGAAATGGAGAAAGTGTTTATAATGTGCTAGGACACAGATCAATCATCAGTTTTCCTTTGTGACCCCTGAGGTTTTCATTGACTCCTGTCTCATATGGGCCTTGACCAGGGGGCTACAGCTGAACGAGTGACCACTAGCTGAAGCCAGCGACCTTGGGCACAAGGTGCTGAGATTTGCTCAAACCACATGAGTCCACGCTAAAGCTGGCGCCTATGGGATTTCAAGTCTGGGTCCTACACATTCCAGTCAAATGCTCTAACAATTGTGAAATTGCCTGCTCAGTCTGTGAACATTTTTTTTTTACTTTCTCTGGATTTTATTTAGTATCCTGGTTCTTAATATAGGTAGAAAGGCTGTGTATATTAAGCTTTTCTTGCCGTAAAATATATTCATCACTACATTTTTTCAATAGGTTTCCTTATGTAGTTTTTATTTCCAGTAATTTTTAGGTATTTTGCAACGTGAATTGTGATTTTTAGGGGGAGAGTTCTTTAGGAATAATTTCCTTACCGTCAAAAAAGGGATTTTTAGTTAATTTCTATTACTGTTCACTATATTAAGTGTAATGACAACAAGAATCATGCTTTATATCATTACTAAGGTTAGAGGTAGTGGAAACTTGCTTGAAAGAACATAGAGGATTATCTGTGGTAAATGTTTTCCAAGTGCACTTCCCTGCCTCCCCTTAGTGTGCACCTTTGGAATAACAGCTCAGATCAGTTCACCTGGAAAAATACATCTGTTGGGTGTTGTGCGTTATCTATCAATGTTGAATCCAAGGCTATATAAAAAAAACTTTTATAACTTGTAAATATAAGTAAATTCTAGTTACTCCTTGCTACTTCTTTCAATGTTAATTATAGTGAAAGCAAGAGATACACTTGGTATCATTTCAATCCTCTGAAGTTGGCTGGATTTGCTCCATAGCACATACAGTAATGGTCTCTGTTACATGTGCTTCTCCGCTGCCACCTCTTGTGCATTTTGAAAATCACGCCTCAATACAGGTCCAAAGGAATAATTTGGTAGAGAGCATTGTCTATAAACTTTGATTCCAATTTGCCTTTTCTGTAAAGATTTTATATATCCTTAGTGGTTTGTATTCTGAATATCTCTTGGTTCATCTTGTTTTTCTCCTTTTCTTCCAGCCAGTCTTTCTTTTTTTTTTTTTTTTTAATAAATTTTTATTAATGGTAATGGGATTACATTAATAAATCAGGGTACATATATTCAAAGAAAACATGTCTAGGTTACCTTGTCATTAAATTATGTTGCATACCCCTCGCCCAAAGTCAGATTGTCCTTCGCCACCCTCTATCTAGTTCTCTGTGCTCCTCCCCCTCCCCCTAACTCTCCCCCAGTCCTCCCTCCCCCCACGCCTGGTAACCACCACACACTTGTCCATGTCTCTTAGTCTCATTTTTATGTTCCACCAATGTATGGAATCGTGTAGTTCTTGTTTTTTTCTGATTTACTTATTTCACTCCTTATAATGTTATCAAGATCCCAACATTTTGCTGTAAATGACCTAATGTCATCATTTCTTATGGCTGAGTAGTATTCCATAGTGTATATGTGCCACATCTTCTTTATCCAGTCTTCTATTGAAGGGCTTTTTGGTTGTTTCCATGTCTTGGCCACTGTGAACAGTGCTGCAATGAACATGGGGCTACATGTGTCTTCACGTATCAATGTTTCTGAGGTTTTGGGGTATATACCCAGTAGAGGGATTGCTGGGTCATAAGGTAGTTCTATTTGCAGTTTTTTGATGAACCACCATACTTTCCTCCATAATGGTTGTACTACTTTACAGTCCCACCAACAGTGAATGAGGGTTCCTTTTTCTCCACAGCCTCTCCAACATTTGCTATTACCTGTCTTGTTGATCATAGCTAATCTAACAGGTGTGAGGTGGTATCTCATTGTAGTTTTGATTTGCATTTCCCTAATAACTAATGAAGCTGAGCATCTTTTCATATATCTGTTGGCCATTTGTATCTTCCTGGGAGAAGTGTCTATTCATGTCTTCTTCCCATTTTTTTATTGGATTGTTTGTTTGTTTGTTGTTGAGTTTTATGAGTTCTTTGTAAATTTTGGATATTAGGCCCTTATCTGAGCTGTTGTTTGAAAATATCATTTCCCATTTAGTTGGCTGTCTGTTTATTTTTATATCAGTTTCTCTTGCTGAGCAAAAACTTTTTATTCTGATGTAGTCCCATTCATTTATCTTTGCCTTCACTTCTCTTGCCAATGGAGTCAAGTTCATAAAATGTTCTTTAAAACCCAGGTCCATGAGTTTAGTACCTATGTCTTCTTCTATGTACTTTATTGTTTCAGGTCTTATATTTAGGTCTTTGATCCATTTTGAATTAATTTTAGTACATGGGGACAGGCTGTAGTCGAGTTTCATTCTTTTTCATGTGGCTTTCCAGTTTTCCCAACACCATTTGTTGAAGAGGCTTTCTTTTCTCCATTGTGTGTTGTTGGCCCCTTTATCAAAGATTATTTGACCATATATATGTGGTTTTATTTCTGGGCTTTCTATTCTGTTCCATTGGTCTGAGTGTCTATTTTTCTGCCAACACCATGCTGTTTTGATTATCGTGGCCCTATAATATAGTTTAAAGTCAGGTATTGTAATGCCCCCAGCTTCATTCTTTTTCCTTAGGATTGCTTTGGCTATTCAGGGTTTTTTATAGTTCCATATAAATCTGAAGATTTTTTGTTCCATTTCTTAAAAAATCTCATAGGATTTTGATGGAAATTGCATTAAATTTATATATTACTTTGGGTAATATGGCCATTTTGATTATATTTATTCTTCCTATCCAAGAACAAGAATATTTTTCCATCTCATTGTATCTTTTTCGATTTCCTTTAGCAATGCTTGTAATTTTCTTTATATAGGTCCTTTACATTCTTTGTTATGTTTATTCCTAGGTATTTTATTTTTTGTTGCAATCATGAAGGGGATTATTTTTTTGAGTTCGTTTTCTAATATGTCATTGTTGGCATATAGAAAGGCTATGGACTTTTGTATGTTAATTTTGTATCCTGCGACCTTACTGTATTGGTTTATTTTTTCTAGTAATCTTTTTGTGGAGTCCTTCGGGTTTTCGATGTATAGGATCATATCATCAGCAAAAAAGTGATACCTTTACTACTTCTTTTCTGATATGGATGCCTTTTATTTCTTTGTCTTGTCTGATTGCTCTGGCCAGAACTTCTAGCACCACGTTAAATAAGAGTGGAGAGAGTGGACAACCCTGTCTTGTTCCTGATTTAAGGTAGAAAGTCCTCAGTTTTACGCCATTTAATATGATGTTGGCTGATGGTTTATCATATATGGCCTTTATCATGTTGAGATACTTTCCTTCTATACCCATTTTGTTGAGAGTCTTAAACATAAAATTGTGTTGTATTTTATCGAAAGCCTTTTCTGCATCTATTGATAAGATCATGTGGTTTTTGTTCTTTGTTTTGTTGATATGGTGTATTACGTTACCGTTTGCGTATGTTGAACCATCCTTGAGATTCTGGGATGAATCCCACTTGATCATGATGTATTATTTTTTTAATATGTTGTTGTATTCGATTTGCCAGTACTTTTTTTAGTATTTAAGCATCTGTATTCATTAGAGATATTGGTCTGTAGTTTTCTTTTTATGTGCCATCCTTGCCAGGTTTTGGTATGAGGGTTATGTTGGCCTCATAAAATGTGTTTGGAAGTATTGCTTCTTCTTCAATTTTTTGGAAGACTTTGAGTAGAATAGGAACCAAGTCTTCTTTGAATATTTGATAGAATTCACTAGTATAACCGTCTGGTCCTGGACTTTTATTTTTGGGGAGGTTTTTAATAGTTTTTTCTATTTCCTCCCTGCTGATTGGTCTGTTTAGGCTTTCTGCTTCTTCATGACTCAGTCTAGGAAGGTTGTATTGTTCTAGGAATTTATCCATTTCTTCTAGATTGTTGTATTTGGTGGCATATAGTTTTTCATAGTATTCTACAATAATTCTTTGTATATCTATGATGTCTGTGGTGATCTCTCCTCTTTCATTTTGGATTTTATTTATTTGAGTCCTGTGCCTTTTTTCCTTGGTGAGTCTTGCCAAGGGTTTGTCGATTTTGTTGATCTTTTCAAAGAACCAGCTCCTTGTTTTATTGATTTTTTCTATAGTTTTTCTGTTCTCTATTTCATTTATTTCTGCTCTGATTTTTATTATCTCCTTTCTTCGGCTGGTTTTGGGTTGTCTTTGTTCTTCTTTTTCTAGTTCCTTAAGGTGAGAAGTTAAATGGTTTACTTCGGCTCTCTCTTGTTTGTTCATATAGGCCTGAAGTGATATGAACTTTCCTCTTATTACTGCTTTTGCTGCATCCCAGAGATTCTGATATGTCGTATTTTCATTTTCATTTGTCTGTATGTATCTTTTGATCTCTGCGCTTATTTCTTCTTTGACCCATTCATTTTTTAGAAGTATGTTGTTTAGTTTCCACATTTTTGTGGGTTTTTCCCCCTCTTTTTTACAGTTGAATTCTCGTTTCAAGGCTTTATGATCAGAGAATATGCATGGCACAATTTCAATTTTTCTAAATTTGCTGATATTGTCTTTGTGGCCCAACATATGGTCAATTCTTGAGAATGTTCCATGTACACTAGAGAAAAATGTATACTCTGTCGCTTTGGGATGAAGTGTCCTGTAGATGTCTGTCATATCCAGGTGTTCTAGTATTTCATTTATTGCCACTATATCTTTATTGATTCTCTGTTTGGATGACCGATCTAGAGCCATCAGCCGTGTATTGAGGTCTCCAAGTATGATTGTATTTTTGTCAGTTTTTGTTTTAAGGTCAATAAGTAGCTGTCTTATATATTTTGGTGCTCCTTGGTTTGGTGCATATATATTAAGGATTGTTATGTCTTCTTGATTCAACTTCCCCTTAATCATTATGAAATGACCATTTTTGTCTCTGAGTACTTTTTCTGTCTTGTAGTCAGCATTATTAGATATGAGTATTGCTACACCTGCTTTTTTTGGGTGTTGTTTGCTTGGAGTATTGTTTTCCAGCCTTTCACTTTGAATTTGTTTTTATCCTTGTTGCTTAGATGAGTTTCTTGTAGGCAGCATATAGTTGGATTTTCTTTTTTAATCCATTCTACTACTCTGTGTCTTTTTATTGGTAAGTTTAATCCATTTACATTTAGTGTAATTATTGACACTTGTGGGTTCCCTATTGCCATTTTATAAATTGCTTTCTGTTAGTTTTGTATCTTGTTTGATTCTTCTCTTTTGTTATTCTATCGTTTGTTTTTGTTTGTTTGTATTCTATACTTCTTTCCTCTGTTGCTACCTTTTGTAAGTCAAGTGTTTTTGTGGTGGTTTTTTCAAGGGTGGTTACCATTAAGTAATGAAAAGGGTACCTACCATATTCATTGTAGTACCCTATCTTATGAGTATTTCTGCACTTCATCATTCTTTGCTACTGTTAATCTTCATGCTTTCGCCCCCCTTTTTTCTTTTGTTGTCACAGTTTAAGTTTGGTTTTATTGTTTTCTTGCTGGAACTGTTACTTGTGGTTTTGTTTTCTTTTGTTCTTTGAATCTGGTTGGAAAACCCCCTTTAGTATTTCCTGGAGTGGGGGCTTTCTGATGATAAATTCTCTCATCTTTTCTGTATTTGTGAATATTTTTATATTTCCTTCCTACTTGAAGGATAGCTTTCATGGGTATAGTATTCTTGGCTGAAAGTTCCTCTCTTTCAGGGCTTTAAATATTGGGGTCCACTCTCTTCTAGCTTGTAGTTTCTGCTGAGAAATCTGATGATAATCTAATAGGCCTTCCTTTATATGTTGTACTCTTCTTTTCCCTGGCTGCCTTGAGAATTTTTTCTTTGTCATTGGTTTGTGTCATCTTCATTATGATGTGCCTTGGAGTGAGTTTGTTGTGTTTAAGAAAACTCGGTGTTCTGTTTGCTTCTTGAATTTGAGGCTTTAGTTCTTTCCACAGGCTTGGGAAGTTCTCATCTATTATTTGTTTGAGTATATTCTCCATTCCATTTTCTTTCTCTTCTCCCTCTGATATACCTATTATTCTTATGTTATTCTTTCTGATGGAGTCAGACAATTCCTGTAGGGCTTTCTCGTTTTTTATTATTTTTGAGTCTCTTTCTTCTTCTCTCTGTTGTGCCTCAAGTTGTTTGTCTTCAATTTCACTAATCCTATCTTCTATCTGGGTTGTTCTGCTAGCTAAGCTTGTTACCTCATTTTTCAGCTCGTGAATTGAGTTTTTCATTTCTGTTTGATTTGTTTTTATAGTTTCAATTTCCTTGGTAATATATTCTTTGTGTTCATTGAGTTGTTTTCTGATCTCCCTAAATTGCCTTTCTGTGTTTTCTTGTATATCTCTGAGTATTTTTAAGATTTCTATTTTAAATTCTCTGTCATTTAGCTCCAAGGCTTCCAATATGTTAAGTCTTTTGTCCATAGATTTTTCCACATCTATTTGTGTTACCTCTCTTTATTTTGTATCCATAATATTCGATTTCCTCTTTCTTATTGGCATCTGAGAGTGGTCTTGTTGATAGCACTAATTAGAATTAATAAAGAGTAAAAAGTAAAAAACAAACAAAAAAAGAAAAAAGGAAAACACTCCACAAAAAAAAGTAATAATTTATTATTTCCCCCTTTTTTCTTTCTTCTCTTCCCCTCCTCTCACCTCTTTAGGGAAATATCGTGATGACCTGTGAATTATATTAGGCTAAATGGAACAAAAACTGCCTATAATGGAGGGCCTGATTTGGGATGAAGAGTTCAAGGGGCAAAAAAGGGTGTAGGGACCTACTAAATACCAAAAAAAAAAAGGAGAAAATCTTAGACAAGCATTAAATGATTTGCTTGTAAGTGATGGTCGACTAAGAGATATAATGAGAGGGATAAGAGGGAAACAGAAAAAAGGAGAGAAAAAACAATAATTAAAGAAGAAAAAAATAAAAATAAAATAATAAGTAATAATCTGTTGTATTAAGTGGAGCGAAGACTAAATACAATGGAGACTTTGGGTTGGGAGGAATGCTAGTGAGTTAAAAAGCAATGTAAAAAGTGCCCAAAATGCCACAAAAACAAACAAATAAAGGAAAACCAAGAACAAAAGCAGAAGAAAAAAAAAACAAAAAAAAAACCCAAAAAAACTTGAGTCCCAAATTAAATAATTTGTTCATGATTGAGGCTTAAATTAAAGGAAAAGTAAAAGGAGAAAAGAAGAAATGAATAGAATGGAAAAAATAAAAATAAGAGAGCAATGAAGGAAGAAAAAAGGAAAGGAAAATAAAACAAAAGGGGAGAGAGTGAGAGTTAAGAGTTTTGGAGTGTAACCCTAAAGGAGAGTTAGGATGAAGAAAAGAAATAAAATGTAACACTCATGGGTAGTGTAGTTCAAGAAAAGGGTAGCATAAGATGGGCAGAGAGTAAAAGGACCAAGGTGGAAGAAATAGAAATAATAATAAAGGCAATAAGATAGAAGAAAGAAACAACAACAACAAAGAATTAGTGGAACAAGTTATAAAGTCTGTGGATTTTTCTTGATTTTAAGAGGTTATCTTCTTCCTTTTTTCTTTTCTCTCCCTCTTCCTGGTCGGTGACTCTGTACCCCAGGTTCTGCCCCTGTGTCACTCTTAGGTAGGAATTTGCAGTTGATGGGATTCTATGGCAATATCATATAATTGGCTTTAGTCTCGCTGGTAGTCAAGGCTTGTTGACCTTTGCAGAGTCCAACAATGAGAGAGTTTGCTTTCCTGGATTCTCTTTCCTAGTCTCCCCTTCCTGAATTAGCAGCCTGGTCATCCAGCTATGAGGCTGCCACTGCTTCTGTCTGGGGAGTAAGAGGCTCAAAGAGCTGGGAAATCCCCACTCTATCCCCACTCAGTTCAAGGCTTTGGGAAGGGCTCTGACAGTCAGGGCCTCCAGTGTAATCAGGCGGGGGTGGGAGTCAATTGTTGTCAAGGTGATTGTTCAGCAGTCTGTACTGCTGCCATGGCACAAGAGAAAGTGCATGTTAGGAAAGGGGTCACTTTGTGCTAAGCAATTAGATATACTGATTATGCCCCTGATTTTCAAGAGCAAAGAATGTCTTCTGGTGTTGTCACCACAGCAGATTAGTTTATCATTTTATTACTTAATTTCCTCTGGTTTTCTCTAGTAAGTTTTTTCCCCAAAAGACAATGGCTTGCTCTCACCAGATAGCTCAGTAGTTAAAGCAAAACACCCATATGCTAATGTCATAGGTTTGCTCCTGGGTCAAGGCATATACAGAAACAGATTGATGTTTCTGAATAGCTGTCTGTCTTTTTCCCCCTTTATCTTGCCTCTAAAATAAATAAACAAAAGAAAAAATGACAATGGCTTTTTTGTTGTTGTTTTTGCAGCTAAAATTGCATTGAAGAATGAATTATGTTTTTCAAAATCTCACTCCAATAGGAAATAAATGGTAAGGTTGTAAGGTACCATATTTCCCCATGTATAAGAAGCCTCCCTGTGTAAGATGCACATTAATTTTGCGGCACAAATTGTACAAAAATGATAACAAATGCCAATAAACCGGAAATGCAAGTAAAAAAATTCTACAACCACTGTATAAGACACACCAAGATTTCTAACTCCACATTTTTCAAAAAACATGAGTCTTATACATGGGGAAATATGGTATACACTCTCCAAATGTCTCTATGAACATTTCCTTTTTCTTTTCTTCTTTTTTTACAAAGACTGGGAGAGAGTCAGAGAGAGGGATAGATAGGGACAGACAGACAGAAATGGAGAAAGTGTTTATAATGTGCTAGGACACAGATCAATCATCAGTTTTTCTTTGTGAACCCTGAGGTTTTCATTGACTCCTGTCTCATATGTGCTTTGATCAGGGGGCTACAGCTGAACGAGTGACTGCTAGCTCGAGCCAGCGACCTTGTGCACAAGGTGCTGAGCTTTGCTCAAACCACATGAGCCCACGCTAAAGCTGGCGGCCTTGGGATCTCAAGCCTGGGTCCTCCGCATTCCAGTCAAATGCTCTAAACACTGCGCAATCGCCTGCTCAGTCTGTGAACATTTTTTTTTACTTTCTCTGGATTTTATTTAGTATCCTGGTTCTTAATATAGGTAGAAAGGCTGTGTATATTAAGCTTTTCTTGCCGTAAAATATATTCATCACTACATTTTTTCAATAGGTTTCCTTATGTAGTTTTTATTTGCAGTAATTTTTAGGTATTTTGCAACTTGAATTGTGATTTTTAGGGGGATAGTTCTTTAGGAATAATTTCCTTACTGTCAAAAAAGAAAATTTTAGCTAATTTCTATTACTGTTCACTATATTAAGTGTAATGACAACAAGAAACATGCTTTATATCATTACTAAGGTTAGAGGTAGTGGAAACTTGCTTGAAAGAACATACGGGATTATCTGTGGTAAATGTTTTCTAAGTGCACTTCCCTGCCTCCCCCTTGTGAGCACCTTTGGAATAACAGCTCAGATCAGTTCACCTGGAAAAATACATCTGTTGGGTGTTGTGCGTTATTTATCAATGTTGAATCCAAGGCTATATAAAAAAACTTTTGTAACTTGTAAATATAAGTAAATTGTAGTTACTGCTTGCTACTTCTTTCAATGTTAATTGTAGTGAAAGCAAGAGATATACTTGGTATCATTTCAATCCTCTGAAGTTGGCTGGAATTTGCTCCATAGCACATACAATAACGGTCTCTGTTTCAGGTGCATCTCTGCTGACACCTCGTGTGCATCATGGGAATCACGCCTCATTACTGGTGCAAAGGAATATTTTGGTAGACAGCCTTGTCTATAAACTTTGATTCCAATTTGCCTTTTCTGTAAATATTTTATGTATCCTTAGTGGTTTGTTTTCTGAAAATCTCTTGGTTCATCTTGTTTTTCTCTTTTCCTTCCAGCCATGCTTTCATAAAGCCTTTGAAAGTGCCCATCATATATCGGGCACTGTGCTGGGAACTCATGTACATTCATTCAATGTCTTCCATTTCTAACTTCTGTCATTTTAACTTTTTTTTCTGTATTTTTCTGAAGCTGGAAACTAGAGAGACAGTCAGACAGACTCCCGCATGCGCCCGACTGAGATCCGCTCGGCAGGCATATCAGGAGGTGATGTTCTGCCCACCAGGGGCCGATGCTCTGCAACCCGAGTGCTAGACCTGTTGCGACCAGAGCCACTCTTGCACCTGGGGCAGAAGCCAAGGAGCCATCTCCAGCACCCGGGGTATCTTTGCTTTAATGGAGTCTCTGCTGCGGGAGGGGAAGGGAGAGACAGAGAAGAAGGAGAAGGGGAGAGGTGGAGAAGCAGGCGGTCACTTCTCCTGTGTGCCATGGCCCGGAATCAAACCCGGGAAGTCTGGCCATGAGGCCGACACTCTATCACTGTGCCAACCAGCCAAGGCTTAACTTCTTTTATATACATCAACATCGTGTACTATAAAATAGGATGTGCTTTGATTTGAAATGTATGTTAAATTTCAACATCTTTTTTATTATAAAATATGTATTCTTATTGCAGAATTGCAAGAAAAATGATCTCTAAAACAACAACAACAAATTTTCATACAGATATATCAACTGTAAATATTATGACATTTTCTTTTCCTATTCTTTGTGTACTTCTTATATTTCTCTATGTATATATACTCAGGTACATTGGGTTTGTGTACATCTGTGTGCATAGATGTGCATTGCACATGAGCATATCTCTCTGTGTCCACAGTGTCTGTCATTTCTGGATATCTGTGTATGTATGCAAATGACTATTTATTTATTCATTCATTCAAGAAACACTTATTGTATTTCTATTATGTGCAAGGCACTGTGCTCAAAACTGGCTCTCTGTAGTGAATGAGACAGACTAATTTTCTGTCTTTATGAATACTACACAGTCATGGGTTAGACAGAAATAAAAAATATATACATAAATAAAAACATCGTAAGTTTTAGAAGCAATGAATTTGGTAGTGCAATATTTTTGGTGTCAGTTATGATTTATTGTGGCGAGGTTCAGTATATCATTTCCTCAGAAGGCAGAGCTGCGACATAAGTCTCAGTTTTTCAGCAATGCATGTTCTCAGGTATAAAACTGAGAAAATATAGAAGTTATGAAACAAAGACCTGGGAGGTGTTCTTTGAGCAATAGATCCTAGCTTTTATGTGGTGGACAAAGCTCAGATAAATTCTGATGTCCAAAGCTTAGGCGTTCCCTCAGTCTGGACTACTGCCAAGGCACAAGAGAAAGTGCATGTTAGGAAAGGGGTCACTTTGTGCTAAGTAAATATAAATAGTGATTATGCCCCTGAAATCCAAGAGTAAAGAGAATTCTTCAGGTGCTCTCACCACAGCAGAGTAGATTATCATTTTATTTTTTAATATCTCTGTTTTTGTCTAGGAAATTTTCTCCCCAAAAGACAATGGCTTGCTCTCACCAGATAGCTCAGTAGTTAAAGAATCACACCCATACGCTAATGTCATAGGTTGCTCCTGGGTCAAGGCATATACAGAAACAGATTGATGTTTCTGACTATCTGTCTGTCTTTTTCCCCCTTTATCTTGCCTCTAAAATAAATAAACAAATAAAAAAATGACAATGGCTTTTTTGTTGTTGTTTTTGCAGTTTAAATTGCATAGAAAAATGAATTTATTTTTCAAAATTTCACCCCAAGAAGAAATAAATGGTAATGTTGTAAAGTACCATATTTCCCAATGTATAAGAAGCCTCCCTGTGTAAGACGCAACTTAATTTGGGGGCACAAATTGTACAAAAATGATACCAAATGCCAATAAATGGGAAATGCAAGTAAAAAAATTCTACAACCACTGTATAAGACACACCAAGATATCTAACTCCACATTTTTCAAAAGACATGAGTCTTATACATTGGGAAATATGATATACACTCTCCAAATATCTCTGTGAACATTTCATTTTTCTTTTCTTTTTTTAACAGAGACAGGGAGAGAGTCAGAGAGAGGGATAGATAGGGACAGACAGACAGAAATGGAGAAAGTGTTTATAATGTGCTAGGACACAGATCAGTCATCAGTTTTTCTTTGTGAACCCTGATGTTTTCATTGCCTCCTGTCTCATATGTGCCTTGACCAGGGGCCTACAGCTGAACGAGTGACCGCTAGCTTGATCCAGAGACCTTGGGCACAAGGTGATGAGCTTTGCTCAAACGACATGAGCCCAAGCTCAAGCTGGTGCCCTTGGGATCTCACCTGAGTCCTCTGCATTCCAGTCAATTGCTCTAACCAATGCACCATCGCCTGCTCAGGCTGTGAATATTTTTTTCTTTAATTTCTCAAAATTTTATGTAGTATCCTCATTCTTAGTATGGGTGGAATGGCTGTGTATTTTATGGTTTCTTGCCCTAAAATATTTTCATCACTATATTATTCCATAAGTTTCTTTATGTAGTTTTTATTTCCATTAATTTTAAGGTATTTCCAACGTGAATTGTTATTTTGAGTCAAAATAACAGTGAATTTCCTTACATTCAAAAAGGAATTTTTAGTTAATTTCTATTACTCTTTAATATATTAAGTGTAATGACAACAAGAAACATGCTTTATATCATTTCTAAGGTTAGAGGTAGTAGAAACTTGCTTGAAAGAACATACAAGATTATGTGTGGTAAATGTTTCCAGGTGCGCTTCCCTGCTGCCACCTCATGTCCACCTTGGAAATCATACCTTAGATCAGTTCACCTGGAAAACTACATCAGTTCGGTGTTGTGCGTTATCTATCAATGTTGAATCCAAGGCTATCTAAAAGAAGGTTTTATAACTTGTAAATATAAAACATTTCTAGTTACTGCATGCTCCTTCTTTCAACGTTAATTGTAGTGCAAGCAAAAGATATAGTGGGTATCATTTCAATCCTCTGATGTTGGCAGGAACTTGCTCCATAGCACATACAGTAATGTTCCCTATTACATGTGCTTCTCTGCTGCCACCTCGTGAGCATCGTGAAAATCAAGCCTCAGTACACGTCCAAAAGAATAGTTTGGTAGAGATAATTTTTTATAAACATTGATTCCAATTTGCCGTTTCGGTAAAGGTTTTGTGTATCCTTAGTGGGTTTTTTCCTGAAAATTTTCCGGATCATCTTCTTTATCTTCTTTCCCTCTAGCCATGCTATCATAAAGCCTTTGAAAGTTCCCATCATATGCCAGGCACTGTGCTAGGAACTCATGTCCCTGAACTCAGTGACTTTCAATTCTACTCTAACTTCTGTCTTTGAACTTATTTATATAAAACAAATTTGTGTATTGCAAAATAAAATGTGCTTAGGCATGAGAAGTATGTTGAATATTAACACCTTTTTTTTCTGTAAAGTTTTGTGTATCCTTAGTGGTTTTTTACCTGAAAATTTTTCGGGTCATCTTTTTTTTCTTTTTTTCTTCCAGGCATGCTTTCATAAACCCTTTGAAAGTGCCCACCATATACCAGGCACTGTGATAGGAACTCATGTCCCTAAACTCAATGACTTCCGATTCTACTCTTTTAACTACTGTCTTGTTTTATATAAATCAATTTTGTGTATTGTAAAAAAGGATGTGCTTTGACTTGACAAATACGTTAAATTTTAACTGCTTTTTTAGTATAAAAAAAGTATTCTTATAGCAGAAGTGCAAGAAAAATGATCTCAAAAACAACAAAAAAATTTCATACAGATATATCTACTGTTAATATTAGGATATTTTCTTTCCATATTCTTTGTGTACCTATTATATTTCTGTATGTATATATACTCAGGTCATTGGGTGTGTGTATATCTGTGTACATAGATGTGCATTGCACATGAGCATATCTCTCTGTGTCCACAGTGTCTGTCATTTGGATATATGTGTATGTATGGAAATGACTATTTATTCATTCATTCAGGAATCAGTTATTGTATTTCTGTTATGTGGCAGGCACTGTGCTCGACAGTGGTTGCCTATCGTAGATGAGACACACTCAGTTTCTGTCTTTATGAATACAACACTGTCATGGGGTAGACAGAAAGAGAAAAATGTACATAAATAAAATAATTGTAAGTATAACAAGCACTGAATTTGGTAGTGCAACACCTTTGGTGTCAGTAAAGTTTTATTGTGGTAAGGTTCAGTATTTCAGTTTCTCATAAGGCAGAGCTGAGAAAAAAGTCTCCGTTTTTCAGCAATGCGTGTTCTCAGGTACAAAACTGAGAAAATATAGAAGTTATGAAACAAAGACCCTGGAAGGTGTTCTGTGAGCAAAAGAACCTAGCTTCTATGTGGTGACCAAAACTCAGTTAAATTAATGATGTCCAAAGCTTAGGAAGTCTCTCCATCTGGACTGCTGCCATGGAACAAGAAAAAGTGCATGTTAGAAAAGGGGTCACTGTGTGCTAAACAATTAGAAATAGTGATTATGCCCCTGAATTTCAAGAGCAAAAAAACTCTTCTGGTGTTGTCATCACAGCAGACTAGTTTATTATTTTATATTTAATTACGTCTGGCTTTCTCTAGTAAATGTTTTACCCAAAAGACAATGGCTGGTTCTCACCAGAGAGCTCAATAGTTAAAGCATAACACCCATATGCTAATGTCATGGGTTTGCTCCTGCATCAAGGCACATACAAAAACAGATTGATGTTTCTGACTGTCTGTCTGTCTTTTCCCCCCTTTATCCTGCCTCTAATATGAATAAATATATAAAAGAAAAAATGAGAATGGCTTTTTGTTGTTGTTTTTGCAGCTTAAATTGCATATAAGAATGAACTATGTTTTACAAAATCTCAACCCAAGAGGAAATAAATGGTAATGTTGTAAAGTACCATATTTCCCCATGTATAAGCATCTTCCCTGTATAAGCTGCACCTTACTTTGGGGGCTCAAAGTTTGAGTAAATGATAGCAAAAGCGAATAAATGAGAAATGCAAGTAAAAAATTCTACAACCATTGTATAAGACGCACCCAGGTTTCTAACCCCCCATTTTTATTATTATTTTATTTTATTTATTCATTTTTAGAGAGGAGACAGAGAGGGAGAGAGAGAGAAGGGGGAGGAGCAGGAAGCATCAACTCCCATATGTGCCTTGACCAGGCAAGCCCAGGGTTTCAAACCAGCGACCTCAGCATTTCCAGGTCAATGCTTTATCCACTGTGCCACCACAGGTCAGGCTAACCCCCCATTTTTCAAAAAAGATGAGTCTTATACATGGGGAAATATGGTATACACCCTCCAAATATCTCTCTGAACATTTCCTTAGTTCTTTTTATTTTTTTTGTACAGAGAGAGGGAGTGAGAAAGAGAGAGGTATAGATCGGGACAGACAGACAGAAATGGAGAGTTTTTATTATGTGCCAGGTCACAGATTGATCATCAGTGTTTTGTTGTGACCCCTTACGTGTTCATTGACTCCTGTCTCATATGTGCCTTGACCAGGGGGCTGCATCTCATAGAGTGACTGCTTGCTCGAGCCGGCTACCTTGGGCTCAATCTGGTGAGCTTTGCTAAAACAGCATGAGACCACGCTCAAGCTGAGGCCCTTGGGATCTCACCTGGGTCCTCCGCATTCCAGTCAATTGCTCTAACCAATGCACCGTCGCCTGCTCAGGCTGTGAATATTTTTTTCTTTTACTTTGTCAAAATTTTATGTAGTATCCTGGTTCTTAGCATGGGTGGAATGGCTGTGTATTTTATGGTTTCTTGCCCTAAAATATATTTTTCACTACATTATTCCATAGGTTTCCTTATGTAGTTTTTATTTCCATTAATTTTAAGGTATTTCCAACTTGAAATGTGATTTTGAGTGGAAAGGGGTTATTTAAGAGTGAATTTCCTTACGTTCAAAAAAGGAATTTTTAGTTAATTTCTATTACTCTTTAATATATTAAGTGTAATGACAACAAGAATCATGCTTTATATCATTTCTAAGGTTAGAGGTAGTAGAAACTTGCTTGAAGAACATACAGGATTATCTGTGGTAAATGTTTTCCAGGTGCGCTTCCCTGCTGCCACCTCATGTCCACCTCGGAAATCATACCTTAGAACAGTTCACCTGGAAAACTACATCAGTTCGGTGTTGTGCGTTATCTATCAATGTTGAATCCAAGGCTATCTAAAAGAACCTTTTATAACTTGTAAATATAAAAAATTTCTAGTTACTGCTTGCTACTTCTTTCAACGTTAATTGTAGTGCAAGCAAAAGATATAGTGGGTATCATTTCAATCCTCTGATGTTGGCAGGAGCTTGCTCCATAGCACATACAATAATGTTCTCTGTTACTTGTGCTTCTCTGCTGCCACCTCGTAAGCATCTTGAAAATCAAACCTCAGTACACGTCCAAAAAAAATAGTTTGGTAGAGATAATTTTTTATAAACATTGATTCCAATTTGCCGTTTCGGTAAAGGTTTTGTGTATCCTTAGTGGTTTTTTACCTGAAAATTTTCTGGATGATCTTGTTTTTCTTTTTTCCCTCCAGCCATACTGTCATAAAGCCTTTGAAAGTTCCCATCATATGCCAGGCACTGTGCTAGGAACTCATGTCCCTGAACTCAATGACTTCCCATTCTACTCTAACTTCTGTCTTTTGAAATTCTTTTATATAAAACAACTTCGTGTATTGTAAAATAGGATGTGCTTAGGCCTGAGAAGTATGTTGAATTTTAACAGCTTTTTCATTATAAAAAAGTATTCTTATTGCAGAAGTGATAGAATAATGATCTCAAAAACAACACCAACAATTTTTCATACACATATATCTACTGTTAATATAAGGATATTTTCTTTCTATATTCTTTGTGTACCTATTATATATCTGCATGCATATATACTCATGTACATTGGGTGTGTGTACACCTGTGTGCATAGATGTGCATTGCATATGAGCATATTTCTCTGTGTCTACAGTGCCTGTCATTTGTGGATATCTGTGTATGTATGCAAATGATTATTTGTTCACTCTTTCAGAAAACAATTATTTTATTTCTATTATGTGCCAGGCACTGTGCTCAATATTGGTTGCCTATCATGAATGAGACAGACTCACTTTTTGTTTTTATAAATACGACACTATCATGGGGTTGACAGAAAGAGAAAATGTACATAAAAAATTATCGTAAGTTTAACAAGCACTGAATTATGTAGTGTAATATGTTTGGTGTCAGTTATGATTTATTGTGGCGGGTTTCAGTATATCAGTTATTCAGAAGGCAGAGCTGAGACATAAGTCTTGGTTTTTCAGCAATGCGTGTTCTCAGGTATAAAACGGAGAAAATATAGAGGTAATGAAACAAAGACCCTGGGAGGTTTTCTGTGAACAAAGAACCTAGCTTGATTGTGGTGACCAATGCTCAGTTAAATTAATGATGTCCAAAATTAGGAGGTTTCTCAGTCTGGACTCCTGCCTCTGCACAAGAGAAAGTGCATGTTAGGAAAGGGGTCATGTTGTGCTAAACAATTAGAAATACTGATTATGCCCTTGAATTTCCAGAGCAAAGAAAAGTCTTCTGGTGTTTTCACCACAGCAGACTAGATTATCATTTTATTTTTAAATTACCTCTGGTTTTCTCTAGTAAATTTTTTCCCCAAAGACAATGGCTTGCTCTCAGCAGAGAGCTCAGTAGTTAAAGCATCACATGCACACACTAATGTTATAGGTATGCTCCTGGATCAAGGCACATGCAAAAACAGATTGATGTTTCTGACTGTCTGTCTCTCTTTTTCCCCTTTATCATGCCTCTAACATGAATAAATAAATTTAAAAAATGAAAATGGCTGTTTTGTTTTTGTATTTGCAGCTTAAATTGCATAGAAGAATGATGTTTATCAAAATCTCACCCCAAATAGAAATAAATGGTAACTTTGTAAAGTACCATATTTCTTCATGTATAAAAAGCCTCCCTGTATAGGACACACCTTACTTTGGGGGCTCAAAATTTGCATAAATGATAACAAATGCGAATAAATGAGAAATGCAAGAAAAAATACTACAACCACTGTATAAGACGCACCCAGTTTTCTAACCCCACATTTTTCAAAAAAGATGAGTCTTATTCATGGGAAAATATGGTATACACCCTTCAAATGTTTCTGTGAACATTTCTTTTTTCCTTTTTTTTATTACAGAGAAAGGGAGAGAGTCAGAGATAGGGAGAGATAAGGACAGACAGACCAAAATGGAGAAAGTTTTTATTATGTGCCATGTCACAGATCAATCATCAGTTTTTTGTTGTGACCCCTTACTTGTTAATTGACTCCTGTCTCATATGTGCCTTGAATAGGGGGCTACAGGTCATAAAGTGACTGCTTGCTCGAGCCAGACATCTTGGGCTCAAGCTGGTGATCTTTTTTCAGATGACTTGAGCCTACGCTCAAGCTGGCTCCCCTAGGATCTCAAACCTGGGTCCTATGCATTCCAGTCAATTGCTTTAACCACTGCGCAATCACCTGCACAGGCTGTGAACATTTCTTTCTTTTACTTTCTCGGGATTTTTTTTTGGTATCCTGGTTCTTAGTACGGGTGGAAAGGCTATGTATTTTAAGGTTTTCTTGCCCTAAAAGAGATTCATTCCTACATTTTTTCATAGGATTCCTTATGCAGTTTTTATTTCCATTAATTTTAAGGAATTTTGCAACTTGAATTGTGCTTTAGAGCGGAAAGGGTTTATTTAGGAATGAATTATGTTACCTTCAAAAAAGGGATTTTTAGTTAATTTATATTACTGTTTACAATATTAAGTGTGATGACAACAAGAAACATGCTTTATATTATTTCTAAGGTTAGAATTAGGTGAAACTTGCATGAAAGTACATACAGGATAATCTGTGGTAAATGTTTTCCAAGTGTGCTTTCCTTAGGTCCCCTCGTGTGCACCTTGGGGATAACAGCTAAGATCAGTTCACCCGAATAAATACATCTGTTGGGTGTTGTGCATTATCTATCAATGTTGAATCCAAGGCTATCTAAAAGAAACTTTTATAACTTGTAAATATAAGGAGTTTCTAGTTTCTTTTTGCTAATTCTTTCAACGTTAATTGTAGTGAAAACAAGACATATAATTGGTATCATTTCAATCCTCCGATTTTGGCTGGAACTTTCTCCACAGCACATACAATAATGGTCTCTGTTACATGTGCTTCTCTGCTGCCACTTCGTGTGCATCTTGGGAATCAAGCCTCAGTACAGGTCCAAAGGAATAGTTTGGTACAGAGCATTTTCTATAAACGTTGATTCCAATTTGCCGTTTCTGTAAAGTTTTGTGTATCCTTAGTGGTTTTTTTCCTGAAAATTTCTCGGGTCATCTTGTTTTTCTTTTTTTCTTCCAGGCATGCTTTCATAAACCCTTTGAAAGTGCCCACCATATACCAGGCACTGTGCTAGGAACTCATGTCCCTAAAATCAGTGACTTCCGATTCTACTTTCTTAACTACTGTCTTGTTTTATATAAATCAATTTTGTGTATTGTAAAAAAGGATGTGCTTTGACTTGACAAATACATTACATTTTAACTGCTTTTTTAGTATAAAAAAAGTATTCTTATAGCAGAAGTGCAAGAAAAATGATCTCAAAAACAACAAAAAATTTTCATACAGATATATCTACTGTTAATATTAGGATATTTTCTTTCCATATTCTTTGTGTACCTATTATATTTCTGTATGTATATATACTCAGGTCATTGGGTGTGTGTATATCTGTGTACATAGATGTGCATTGCACATGAGCATATCTCTCTGTGTCCACAGTGTCTGTCATTTGGGATATATGTGTATGTATGGAAATGACTATTCATTCATTCAGGAATCAGTTATTGTATTTCTGTTATGTGGCAGGCACTGTGCTCGACAGTGGTTGCCTATCGTAGATGAGACAGACTCAGTTTCTGTCTTTATGAATACGACACTATCATGGGGTAGACAGAAAGAGAAAAATGTACATAAATAAAATAATTGTAAGTATAACAAGCACTGAATATGGTAGTGCAATATCTTTGGTGTCAGTAAAGTTTTATTGTGGCGAGGTTCAGTATTTCAGTTTCTCAGAAGGCAGAGCTGAGAAATAAGTCTCCGTTTTTCAGCAATGCGTGTTCTCAGGTACAAAACTGAGAAAATATAGAAGTTATGAAACGAAGACCCTGGAAGGTGTTCTGTGAGCAAAAGAACCGAGCTTCTATGTGGTGACCAAAACTCAGTTAAATTAATGATGTCCAAAGCTTAGGAAGTCTCTCCATCTGGACTGCTGCCACGGAACAAGAAAAAGTGCATTTTACGAAAGGGGTCACTGTGTGCTAAACAATTAGAAATAGTGATTATGCCCCTGAATTTCAAGAGCAAAAAACTCTTCTGGTGTTGTCACCACAGCAGACTAGTTTATTATTTTATATTTAATTATGTCTGGCTTTCTCTAGTAAATGTTTTACCCAAAAGACAATGGCTGGTTCTCACCAGAGAGCTCAATAGTTAAAGCAAAACACCCATATGCTAATGTCATGGGTTTGCTCCTGCATCAAGGCACATACAAAAACAGATTGATGTTTCTGACTGTCTGTCTGTCTTTTCCCCCCTTTCTCCTGCCTCTAACATGAATAAATATATAAAAGAAAAAAATGAGAATGGCTTTTTTGTTGTTGTTTTTGCAGCTTAAATTGCATATAAGAATGAACTATGTTTTACAAAATCTCACCCCAAGAGGAAATAAATGGTAATGTTGTAAAGTACCATAATTCCCCATGTATAAGCATCTTCCCTGTATAAGGCGCACCTTACTTTGGGGGCTCAAAGTTTGAGTAAATGATAGCAAAAGTGAATAAATGAGAAATGCAAGTAAAAAATTCTACAACCATTGTATAAGACGCACCAGGTTTCTAACCCCCCATTTTTCAAAAAAGATGAGTCTTATACATGGGGAAATATGGTATCCAACCTCCAAATGTCTCTGTGAACATTTCCTTTGTTCTTTTTTTTTCCAGAGACAGGGAGAGAGTCAGAGAGAGGGATAGATAGGGCAGACAGACAGAGAGAGAGTTCTTATTATGTGCCAGGTCACAGATCAATCATCAGTTTTTCATTGAGAACTTTTACTTCTTCATTGACTCCTATCTCATATGTGCCTTGACCAGGGGGCCATATCTCATAGAGTGACCACTTGCTCTAGACAGCGACCTTGGGCTCATGATGGTGAGCTTTTCTCAAACCACATGAGCCCACGCTCAAGACGGCACCCTTGGGATCTGAAACCTGAGTCAACCACATTCCAGTCAATTGCTCTAAACACTGCACCATCGCCTGCTCTCGCTGTAAACATTTTTTGTTCTACTTTATCTGGATTTTATTTAGTATCCTGTTTATTAGTATGGGTAGAAAGACTCTGTGTTTTAAGTTTTTCTTGCCCTAAAATAGATTCATCTCTACCTTCTTCCCTAGGTTTCCTTATGTAGTATTAATTTCCATTAATTTTAAGGTATTTTTTCAACTTGAATTGTGATTTTGAACAGAAAGAGGTTATTTAGGAGTTAATTTTCTTACCTTCAAAAAAGGGATTTTTAGTTAATTTGTATTACTGTGTACTATATTTAGTGTGAGGACAACAAAAATCATGCTTTATATCATTTCTAAGGTTAGAGGTAGTAGAAACTTGCTTGAAACAACATACAGGATTATCTGTGGTAAATGTTTTCCAAGTTCGTTTTCCTGCTGCCACCTCTTGGGCACTTTGGAAAAACAGCTCAGATCAGTTCATCTGGATAAATACATCAGTTGGGTGTTGTGCGTTATCTATCAATGTTGAATCCAAGGGTATCTATAAGAAAGATTTATAACTTGTAAATATAACGAATTTATAGTTACAGCTACTACTTCTTTCAACTTTAATTGTCGTGAAAGCAAGTATTATTCTTGGTATCATTTCGATCCTCTAATTTGGCTGGAACTTGCTCCATAGCATATACAATAATGGTCTCTGTTACATGTGCTTCTCTGCTGCTACCTCGTGTGCAACTTGGGAATCAAGCCTCAGTACAGGTCCAAAGGAATAGTTTGGTACAGAGCATTTTCTATAAATGTTGATTCCAATTTGCCATTTCTGTAAAGGTTTTGTGTATCCTTAGTGGTTTGTTTTCTGAAAATCTCTCGTTCAACATATTTTTCTTTTTCACTTCCAGCCATGCTTTCATAAAGGCTTTGAAAGTGCCCATGATATACCAGGCACTGTGCTAGGAACTCTTTTTCCTGCACACAATGACTTCCCATTCTACTCTTTTAAATTCTGTCTTTTGAACTACTTTTACATAATTCAACTTCGTGTCTTGTGTAATAGGATGTGCTTTGATTTGACAAGTATGTTGAATTTTAACAGCTTTTTTATTATAAAAAATATTCTTATAACAGAAGTGCAAGAAAAATTATCTCAAAATCAACAACAAAAATTTTTATACAGATATACCTACTGTTAATATTAGGACATTTTCTTTCCATATTCTTCGTGTACAATTATATTTCTGTATGTATATATACTCAGATACGATGGGTGAGTGTACATCTGTGTGCATAAATGTGCATTGCACATGAGCATATCTCTCTGTTTCAACTGTGTCTGTGATTTGTGGATATCTGTGTACATATACAAATGACTATTTATTCGTTTATTCTGGAAAAACTTATTGTATTTGATTAATTGCCAGGGATTGTGCTTGACAGTGGTTGCCTATAGTGAATGAGACGGTCTCACTTTCTGTCTTTATAAATACTAAATTGTAATGAGTTAGACAGAAAAAAATATATACATAAATAAAATAAACATAAGTTTAACAAGCACTTAATTTGGAAGTGCAATATCTTTGGTGTCAGTTATGATTTATTGGTGGTGAGGTTTAGTATATCAGTTTCTCAGAAGGCAGAGCTGAGCCATAAGTCTTAGTTTTTCAGTAATGCATGTTCTCAGTTATAAAATGGAGAAAATATAAAAGCAATGAAACAACGACCCTGGCAGGTTTTCTGTGATCAAAAGAACCTAGCTTTTCTGTAGTTACCAATGATCAGTTAAATTAATGATGTCCAAAGCTTAGGAGGTCTCTCCGACTGGATTGCTGTCACGGCACAAGAGAAAGTGCATGTTATAAAAGGGGTCCCTTTGTGCTAAACAATTAGAAATACTGATTATGCCCTTGAATTTCAAGAACAAATAAAAGCCTTCTGGTGTTGGCATCACAAAAGACTAGATTATCATTTATTTTTAATTACATCTGGTTTCTCTAGTAAATTTATTCACCAAATGACAATGACTTGCTCTCACCAGAGAGCTCAGTAGTTAAAGCATCACACCCATACGCTAATAACATAAGTTTGCTCCTGCGTCAAGGCACATATAAAAACAGATTGATGTTTATGACTGCCTCTCTATCTTTCCCTTCTTTTTTCCTGCCTCTAACATGAATAAATATATAAAAGAAAAAATGAGCATGGCTTTTTTGCTGTTGTTTTACAGCTTACACTGCATAGAAAAATGAATTATGTTTTACAATATCTCACCCCAAGAGGAAATAAGTGGTAAGGTTGTAAAGTACCATATTTCCTCATGTAGAAGAAGCTTCCCTGTATAAGACGAACCTTATATGGGGGACTCAAAGTTGGAGTAAATGATAGCAAATGCAAATAAATGAGAAATGCAAGTAAAATGTTCTACAACCATTGTGTAAGAAGCACCCAGTTTTCTAACTCCACATTTTTCAAAAAAGATGAGTCTCATTCATGGGAAAATATGATATACACCCACCAAATGTCTCTGTGAATATTTTTTTTTAATTTTTTTCCGGAGACAGGGAGAGAGTCAGAGAGAGGGGTAGATAGGGACAGACAGACCGAGAGAGAGTTCTTATTATGTGCCAGGTCAAAGATCATTCATCAATTTTTGTTGTGACTTTTTACTTGTTCATAGACACTTTTCTCATATGTGCATTGACCAGGGTGCTATATCTCATAGAGTGACCGCTTTCTCTAGACAGCGACCTTGGGCTCAAGATGGAGAGCTTTGCTCAAACCATATGAGCTCACGTTCAAGATGGTAACCTTGGGATCTGAAACCTGAGTCCACCACATTCCAGTCAATTGCTCTAACCACTGCACCATCGCCTCCTCACGCTGTGAACATTTTTTCTTTTACTTTCTCTGGATTTTATTTAGTATCCTGGTTCTTAGTACGGGTGGAAATACACTGTGTTTTAAGGTTTCCTTGCCCTAAAATAGATTCATCTCTACATTTTTCCGTAGGTTTTTGTATGTAGTATTTATTTCCATTGATTTTAAGGTATTTTGCAACTTGAATTGTGATTTTGCGCGCAAAGAGTTTATTGAGGAGTTAATTTCCTTACATTCAAAAAAGGGATTTTTAGTTAATTTGTATTACGGTTTACTATATTAAGTGTGAGGACAAAAAGAAACATGCTTTATATCATTTCTAAGGTTAGAGGTAGTTGAAACTTCCTTGAAAGAACATACAGGATTATCTGTGGAAAATGTTTTCCAAGAGCACTTCCCTGCTGCCACCTAGTGTGCACCTTGGAAATAACAGCTCAGAGCAGTTCACCTGGAAAAACACAGCAGTTGGGTGTTGTGGGTTATCTATAAATGTTCAATCGAAGGCTATCTAGAAGATACTTTTATAACTTGTAAATATAAGGGAATTCTAGTTACTGTTTGCTACCTGTTTCAATGTTAACTGTAGTGTAAGCAAGAGATACACTTCATATCATTTCAATCTTCTGAAGTTTGCTGGAACATGGTCCATAGCACATAAAATATTGTTATTTGTTACATGTGCTTCACTGCTGCCACCTCGTTTGCATCTTGGGAATCATGCTTCAGTACAGGTCCAAAGGAAAAGTTTGGTAGATAAGATTGTCTACAACCATTGATTCCAATTAGCCGCTTCTGTGAAGTATTTCTGAATCCTTACTGGGTTTTTTTCTGTAAATCTATCGTTTCATCTTGTTTTACTTTTTTTTCTTCCAGCCATGCTTTCATAAAGCCTTTGAAAGTGCCCTTCATATACCAGGCACTGTGCTAAGAACTCATGTCCCTGCACTCAGTCACTTCCCATTCTACTATTTTTACATCTGTCTTTTGAACTTGTTTTATTTAAATCTACTTAATGTATTGTAAATTATGATGTGCTTTGATTTGACAAGTATATAGTATTTTAACAGCTTTTTATTATAAAAACAGTATTCTTATTGCAGAAATGCAAATAAAATGATAAGGAAAACAAAACAACAAATTTTCATACATAGATATCAACTTTAACTTTAGCCATTTTCTTTCCATATTCTTTGTGTACCAATTATATTTTTCTATGTATATGTACTCAGGTACATTGGGTGCGTATATCCAATGTGTGCATAGATGTGCATTACACATGAGCATACCTCTCTGTTTCAATAGTGTCTGTCATTTGTGGATATTTGTGTACGTATGCAAATGAATATTTATTCATTCTTCAGTAAAAACTTATTGAATTTCTATTATATGCCAGGCACTGTGCTCGACACTGGTAGCCATAGTGAATGAGAGAGACTCACTTTCTCTCTTTATGAATATTACACTGTCATGGAGTAAAATGAGGAAGAAAAAAATATACATAAAAAATTATAAGTTGTGACAAACACTGGATTTGGTAGTGCAATACCTTTGGGCCCAGTTGTGATTGATCGTGGCATAGTTAATATATCAGTTTCTCGGAAGGCAGAGCTGAGACATAAGTCTCGGTTCTTCAGGACTGCGTGATCTCAGCTATGAAACAGAAACTTTACAAATGATGCAACAAATAACCTGGGAGGTGTTCTGTGACCAAAAGAACCTAAATTGTATGTGCTGACCTGGCTCAGATAAATTCTGAAAACCAAAGCTTAGGAGGTTTCTCAGTCTGGACTGCTGCCACGGCACAAAAAAAAAAAGTGCATGTTAGGAAAGGTGTGAATTCGTGCTCAACAATCAGAAATACTGATTGTATGTGCCCCTGACGGACACAGGACACAGGCCTAGGAAAGTCTTCTGATGTTGTCACCACAGCAGACAAGATTATTATTTTATTTTTTATTTGCCTCAGGTTGTCTCTAGTAATTTTGTCCCCCTAGAGACAATGGTTTGCTTACACCAGAGAGCTCACTAGTTAGTGCATCACACTCATACAGTAAAGTCATAGGATTGGTCCCTGTTCAAGGCACATACAGAAAAGATTGATGTTTCTGACTATCTGTCTGTCTTTTTCCCCAACTTCCACTCCCTAACAATAAAAATTAAATAAAAGAAAAAATGACAATGGCTATTTTTTTTTGTTTTCGCAGCTTAAATTACATAGAATGAATTATGATTTTCCAAATCTCTCCACAAGACAAAATAGGTAGAAAGTTTGTAAAGTACCATATTTCCCCATGCATAATATGCCTCCCTGTAGAAGATGCAACTTGATTTTTGGGCACAAAATTTGAGAAAATGATAACAAATGTGAAGACACAGAAAATGCAGGTAAAATATACTACAACCACTGTATAAGACGCACCCAGTTTTCAAACCCCACAGTTTTCAAAAAAGATGAGTCTTAAACGAGGGCAAATATGGTATACACCCGCCGAATGTCTCTGTGAACCCTTTCTTTCTCCTTTCTTTCTTTCTTTCTTTGTTTCTTTCTTTCTTTCTTTTCTTTTATTTTTTACAGAGACAGTGAGAGTGTCAGAGAGAGGGATAGAAAGGGACAAAGAGACAGGAAGGTAAAGAGTTTTTTTTTTATTATGTGCCAGGTCACAGATCAATCATCACTATTTTGTTGTGACAAAAAGTTGCTCATTGACTGCTCTCTCATTGTACCTTGACCAGGGAACTACAGCTGACCGAGTTACCTCTTGCTTGAGCCAGTGAGCCCATTGGCCTATAGCTGGTGATTTTTGCTTAAACCAGATAAGCCCACGATCAAGCTGGCGAACTTGGGATCTCAAACCTGGGTCCTCCGCATTCCAGTCAAATGCTCTATCCACCACACCACCGCCTCCTCAGGCTGTGAAAATTTTTTTCTTTTACTTTCTCTAGATTTTGCTTAGTATCCTGTTTCATAGTATGAGAAGTAATGTTGTGTATTTTATGGTTTTTTCCACGAAAATGTATTCATCACAACAATTTTCCATAGTTTTTCTTGTGTAGTTTTTATTTCCATTAAGTTTAAAGTATTTTGTAAGGTGAATTTTGATTTTGAGTAGGGATTATTTAGGAGTGACTTTCTTAACTTAAAAAAGGAAGGGTTTTTTAGATAGTGATTATTACTGATTTCTAGAGTAAGTGTAATGACAAAAAAAAACATGCTTTATATCATTTCAAAGGTTTGAGGTAGTTGATTCTTTTTTGAAAGAAAATTCAGGATTGTCTGTGGGAAATGTTTTCCAAGTGCACTTCTATGCTGCCACTTCGTGTTCACCTTGGGAATAACAGATCAGAGCAGTTCACCTTAAAAAACACAGCAGTTGGGAGTTGTGCTTTATCTATCAATGTTGAAAACAAGACTATTTAGAAGATACTTTTATAACTTGTAAATATAAGGAATTTCCAGTTACTGTTTGCTACTTGTTTCAACGTTAACTCTAGTGAAAGCAATGGACATATTTTATATTATTACAATCCTCAGAAGTTGCCTGAAACTTGCTGAATAGCACATACAGTTATGGTCTCTGTTACATGTGCTTCTCTGCTGCCACCTCGTGTGCATCTTGGGAATCATGCCTCAGAACAGATCCAAAGGAAAGTAATAGTAGAGAGGATTTTCTACAAACGTTGATTCCAATTTGCCGGTTCTGTAAATATTTTGTGTATTCTTAGTGATTTGATTTCTGGGAATCTATCAGTTCACCTTCTTTTCTTCTTTCCTTCCAGCAATGCTTTCATAAAGACCTTGAATGTTCCCATTATATACCAGGCACTGTGCTAGTAACTGTATGAGTAATTGTTGCACTCAATGTCTTCCCATTCTACTATTTTTACTTCTGCTTTTGGACTCCTTAATTTCAATCTTCTTAATGTATTGTAAAATAAGATGTGATTTGATTTGAAAAGTATGTTGAATGTAACTGCTTTTTTATTATAAAAACTGTATTCTTATTGCAGAAGTGCAAGAAAAATGAATAGAATACAAAACAACAAATTTTCATGCAGAGATAACTACTGTTAATATTATGACATTATCTTTCCATATTCTTAGTGTACCTATTATATTTCTATATCTATATGTACTAAGGTACATTGGGTGTGCATACATCTGTGTGTATAGATGTGCATTGCATATGAGCATATCTCTCTGGATCCACAGTTTCTATCATTTGTGGATACGGGTGTATGCATGCAAATTCTATTTATTCTTTCATTTATTAAACAACTTTTTGTGTTTCGATTACATTCCAGGCACTTAGCTCTACACTGGTTGCCTATAGTGAAAGAGACAAACGTTCTATATGAATAATACACTGTCTTGCTGTAGACAGAGGAAGAAAATTGTACATTAATAAAATAATTATAAGATGTGATAGCACTGGATATAGTAGTGCAATGTCTTGTTCCTAATTTCCATTGACCATGGCGATGTTCAGTATATCAATTTCTTGAAAGGCAGAGCTGAGACCTAAGTCTCAGGTCTTCAGCAATTCGTGTTCTCAGCTATAAAACTGAGAAAATTCTCAAGCGCTGATACAAAGACCCTGGGAGGTGTTTTGTGAGGAAAGGAACCTAGTTTGTAAGTGGTGACACAGGCTCAGATAAATTCGGATGTCCAAAGTTTAGGAGGTCTCTCAGTCTAGACTGCTGCAACAGCAGAAGAAAAAAGTGCATGTTAAAAAAAAGGACACATCATGGTAAACAGTCAGAAATATTTTTTATGCCTCTAACCATCAAGAGCAAAGTAAAGTCTTCTGGTGTTGTCACCACAGAAGACTAGATTATTGTTTTATTTTTAATTACCTCAGTTTTTCTCTAGTAATTTTTCCCCCTAGATACAATGGCTTGATATCACCAGAGAGCTCAGTAGATAGAGCATCACACACATACACTAATATCATAGGTTTGGTCCTTGGTCTAGGCACATACAGAAACACATTTATGTTTCTGACTACCTGTTTGTCTGTTTTCCCCCCTCTTCCTTACTCTAACATTAATAACTAAATAAAAGAAAAATGACAATGGCTTTTCTTTGGTGTTTTTGCAACTTAAATTGCGTAGACGAATGAACTATTTTTTTCAAAATCTCACCTCAAGAGGAAATAAATGGTAAGGTTGTAAAGTACCATACCTCCCCATGTATAAGTAGCCTCCCTCTATAAGTAGCACCATAATTTTGGGGCACAAAATTTGAGAAAATGATATCAAATGCGAAGAAGCAGGAAATGCACGTAAAAATACAACAACCACTGTATAAGATGCACCCAGGTTTCAAACCCCACAGTTTTAAAAATTATGAGTTTTTTTTATAATAATTTTATTTTTTTAATGGGGTGACATCCATAAATCAGGATACATATATTCAAATAAAACAAGTCCAGGTTATCTTGTCATTCAATTATGTTGCATACCCATCACCCAAAATCAGATTGTCCTCTGTCACCTTCTATTTTGTTTTCTTTGTGCCCCTCCACCTCCCCCTTTCCCTCTCCCATTCCCCCCTCCCCCCGTAATCACCACACTCTTATCAATGTCTCTTAGTTTCACTTTATGTCCCACCTACGTATGGAATAATGCAGTTCCTGGTTTTTTCTGATTTACTTATTTCGCTTCGTATCATGTTATCAAGATCCCACCATTTTGCTGTAAATGTTCCGATGTCATCATTTCTTATGCCTGGGTAGTGTTCCATACTGTATATGTGCCACATCTTCTTTATCCAGTCATCTATTGACGGGCTTTTTGGTTGTTTTCATGTCCTGGCCACTGTGAACAATGCTGCAATAAAGATGGTGCTGCATGTGTCTTTACGTATCAATGTTTCTGAGTTTTGGGGGTATATACCCAGTAAAGGGATTGCTGGGTCATAAGGTAGTTCTATTTTCAGTTTTTTGAGGAACCACCATACTTTCTTCCATAATGGTTGTACTACTTTACATTCCCACCAACAGTGTATGAAGGTTCCTTTTTCTCCACAGCCTCTCCAACATTTGCTATTACCTGTCTTGCTAATAATAGCTAATCGAACAGGTGTGAGGTGGTATCTCATTGCAGTTTTGATTTGCATTTCTCTAATAGCTAAAGAAGATGAGCATCTTTTCACATATCTGTTGGCCATTTGTATTTCTTCCTGGGAGAAGTGTCTGTTCATATCCTCTTCCCATTTTTTTATTGGATTGTTTATTTGTTTGTTGTTGATTTTTATGAGTTCTTTGTATATTTTGGATATTAGGCCCTTATCTGAGCTGTTGTTTGAAAATATCATTTCCCATTTAGTTGGCTTTCTGTTTATTTTGTTATCAGTTTCCCTTTCTGAGAAAAAACTTCTTAGTCTGATGTAGTCCATTTCATTATTTTTTGCCTTCATTTCTCCTGCCTGTGGAGTCAAATTCATAAAATGCTCTTTAAAACCCAGGTCCATGAGTTGAGTACCTATGTCTTCTTCTATGTACTTAATTGTTTCAGGTATTATGTTTAGATCTTTGATCCATTTTGAGTTAATTTTAGTACAAGGGGACAAACTGTAGTCCAGTTTCATTCTTTTGCATGTGGCTTTCCAGTTTTCCCAGCACCATTTATTGAAGAGGCTTACTTTTCTCCATTGTGTGTTGTTGGCCCCTTTAAAAATGATGAGTTGTATACATAGGAAAATATGTATTGATACTCAAATGTCTCTGTGAACATTTTTTTTATTCCTTTTTTTCTTTTTTCCAGAGTCATAGAGAGAGTTAGAGATAGTGATAGATAGGGACAGAGAGAAAAAAATGGAGAAAATTTTTTATTATATGCCAGGTCACAGATCAATCATCAATTTTTCATAAGGACACCTTAGTTGTTCTTTGACTGCTCTCTCATATGTGCCTTGACTAGTGGGCTACAGCTGACTGAGTGACCCCTTGCTCGAGACAGCGACATTGGGATCAAACTGTTGAGCTTTCCTAAAACGAGATGAGCCCACGCTCAAGCTGGCGAATTTGGGATCTCAAATCTGGGTACTGTGCATTCCAGTCAAATGCTCTACCCACTGCGCCAGTGCCTTTTCAGTCTGTGAACATTTTGTTTCTTTCACATTTTCTGGATTTTATTTAGTATACTTTTTTTTAGTATGGGTATAAAGGTTGTGTATTTTAAGGTTTTATTCCTCTAAAATGTATTAATCAATACATTTTTTATAGATTTTCTTATGTAGTTTTTCTTTTCAGTAATATTAAGGTATTTTGCAGCTTAAATTTGGATTTTGAGGGGGGGTTATTTAGGAGTGTATTTCATTACCTTAAAAACAGGGATTTTAGTTAATTTCTATTACTGTTTAGTAAATTAATTGTAATGATGACAAGAAACATATTTTATATTATTTCTAAGGTTAGAGGTAGTTGAAACTTGCTTGAAAGAACATACAGGATTATCTGTGGAAAATGTTTTTAAAGAGCACTTCCCTGCTGCAACCTCGTGTGCACCTTGGAAATAACAGCACAGAGCAGTTCACCTGGAAAAACACAGCAGTTGTGTGTTGTGCGTTATCTATCAATGTTGAATCGAAGGCTATCTAGAAGATAATTTCATAACCTTGTAAATATAAGGGAGTTCTAGTTACTGTTTGCTACCTGTTTCAATGTTAACTGTAGTGTAAGCAAGAGATACAATTCATATCATTTCAATCATCTGAAGTTTGCTAGAACTAGCTCCATAGCACATAAAATAATGGTCTCTGTTACATGTGCTTCACTGCTACCACCTCGTTTGCATCTTGGGAATCATGCTTCAGTACAGGTCCAAAAAAAGTTTTTGTAGATAAGATTTTCTACATCAATTGATTCCAAATAGCCGCTTCTGTGAAATGTTTCTATATCTTTAGTGTTTTTTTCTGGGAATCTATCGTTTCATCTTTTTTTTATTTTTTTCTTCCAGCCATGCTTTTATAAAGCCTTCGAAAAAGCACTTCATATACCAGGCACTGTGCTAAGAGCTCGATCGCTGCACTCAGTCACTTCCCATTCTACTATTTTTACATCTGTCTTTGGACTTCTTTTATTTAAATCTACTTAATGTATTGTAAATAATGATGTGCTTTGATTTGACAAGTATAAAGTATTGTAACAGCTTTTTATTATAAAAATGGTATTCTTATTGAGAAATAAAAAAAATTATAAGAAAAACAAAACTACAAATTTTCATACATAGATATCAACTGTTTACTTTAGCCATTTTCTTTCCATATTCTTTGTTTACCAATTATATTTCCCTATGTATATGTACTTAGGTAAATTGGGTGCGTGTACCCAATGTGTGCATAGATGTGAATTGCACGTGAGCATACCTCTCTGTTTCAATAGTGTCTGTCATTTGTGGATATTTGTGTACGTATGCAAATGAATATTTTTTCACTCTTCCAGTAAGAACTTATTGAATTTTCATTATATGCCAGGCACTTTGCTTGACACTGGTTGCCAATAGTGAATGGGAGAGACTCACTTTCTGTCTTTATGGATATTACACTGTCATGTAATAGAAAGAGGAAGGAAAAAATATACATAAAATATTATAAGTTGTGACAAACACTGGATTTGGTAGTGCAATACCTTTGGTCCCAGTTGTGATTGATCGTGGCATGGTTAATTATATCATTTTCTCGGAAGGCAGAGCTGAGACATAAGTCTCGGTTCTTCAGGAATGCGTGATCTCAGCTATAAAACTGAGAAAATTTACAAGTGATGCAACAAATATCCTGGGAGGTGTTCTGTTGACCAAAAGCACCTAAATTGTAAGTGCTGACCAGGCTCAGATAAATTCTGAAAACCAAAGCTTAGGAGGTTTCTCAGTCTGGACTGCTGCCATGACACAAGAAAAAGTGCATGTTAGGAAACGTGTGAATTCATGCTCAACAATCAGAAATACTGATTGTATATGCCCTTGACTGACAAGAGCCTAGAAAAGTCTTCTGATGTTGTCACTACAGCAGACTAGATTATTATTTTTTTTATTTGCCTCAGGTTGTCTCTAGTAATTTTTTCCCCTAGAGACAATGGCTTGCTTACACCAGAGAGCTCACTAGTTAGAGCATCACATACATACAGTAATGTCATAGGATTGGTCCCGGTTCAAGTTATCTATACATACAGATACAGATTGATGTTTCTGATTGTCTCTCTTTCCCCCCCTTCCTGTCTCTAACATTAAAAATTAAATAAAAGAAAAAATGACAATGGCTATTTTTTGTTGTTTTCACAACTTAAATTGCATAGAAGAATGAAATATGTTTTTCAAAATCTCACCACAAGAAAAAAATAGGTAGTAAGTTTGTAAAGTACATATTTCCCCATGCATAATATGCCTCCCTGTAGAAGATGCACCTTCATTTTTGGGCACAAAATTTGAGAAAATGATAACAAATGCGAAGAAACAGAAAATGCAAGTAAAATATACTAAAATCACTGTATAAGACGCACCCAGTATTCAAACCCCAGATTTTTCAAAAAAGATGAGTATTAAACGAGGGCAAATATGGTATACACCCCCCGAATATCTCTGTGAACTCATTATTTCTTTCTTTCTTTACTTTTCTTTCTTTATTTTTTTACAGAGACAGTGAGAGAGTCAGAGAAAGGGATAGATAGGGACTCCAGACAAAAAGGTAAAGGGTTTTTTTTTTTATTATGTGCCAGGTCACAGATCAATCATCAGTTTTTTGTTGTGACACCTTAGTTGCTCATTGACTGCTCTCTCATTGTGCCTTGACCAGGGAACTGCAGCTGACCTAGTAACCTCTTGCTCGAGCCAGTGAGTACATTGGGCTACAGCTGGTGAGCTTTGCTTAAACCAGATAAGCCCACGCTCAAGCTGGCGACCTTGGGATCTCTAACCTGGGTCTTCCGCATTCCAGTCAAATTCTCTATCCACCGCACCACCGCCTCCTCAGGCTGTGATAATTTTTATCTTTTACTTTCTCTGGATTTTGTTTAGTATCCTGTTTCATAGTATGGGTGGTATCATAGTGTATTTTAAGGTGTTTTATTTTTCACTAAAATATATTCATCACAACATTTTTCCATAGGTTTTCTCATGTAGTTTTTATTTCCATTAGGTTTAAAGTATTTTGTAACTTGAATTTTGATTTTGAGCAGGGGTTATTTAGGAGTGAATTTCTTAACTTAAAAAAGGAATGGTATTTTAGTTAATTTTTATTACTGATTTCAAGAATAAGCGTAATGACAAGAAGAAATATGCTTTATACCATTTCAAAGGTTTGAGGTATTTGAAACTTGCTTGAAAGAGAATATAGGATTGTCTGTGGGAAATGTTTTCCAAGTGCGCTTCTCTGCTGCCACCTCTTGTTCACCTTGGGAATAACAGCTCAGAGCAGTTCACCTGAAAAAATACAACAGTTGGGAGTTGTGCTTTATCTAACAATATTGAAACCAAGACTATTTAGAAGGTACTTTTATAACTTGTAAATATAAGGAATTTCCAGTTACTGTTTGCTACTTCTTTCAATGTTAACTCTAGTGAAACAATAGACATATTGATATTATTTCAATCCTCTGAAGTTGGCTGAAACTTGCTGCATAGCATATACAGTAATGGTCTCTGTTACATGTGCTTCTCTGCTGCCACCTCGTGTGCATCTTGGGAATCACGTCTCAGAACAGATTCAAAGGAAAGAAATACTAGAGAGGATTGTCCACAAACGTTGATTCCAATTTGCCGGTTCTGTAAATATTTTGTGTATTCTTAGTGATTTGATTTCTGGAATCTATTGGTTCACCTTGTTTTTCTTCTTTCCTTCCAGCAATACTTTCATAAAGCCTTTGAATGTTCCCATCATATACCAGGCAGAGTGCTAGGAACTGTATGAGTAGTTGGTGCACTCAATGTCTTCCCATTCTTCTATTTTTACTTCTGCTTTTGGACTCCTTTATTTCAATCTTCTTAATGTATTGTAAAATAAGATGTGCTTTGATTTGAAAAGAATGTTGAATGTAACTGAGTTTTTATTATAAAAACTTTATTCTTATTGCAGAAGTACAAGAAAAAATGAATAGAATACAAAACAACAAATTTTCATGCAGAGATAACTACTGTTAATATTATGACATTATCTTTCCATATTCTTAGTGTACCTATTATATTTCTATATCTATATATACTGAGGTACATTGGGTGTGCATACATCTGTGTGTATAGATGTGCATTGCATATGAGCATATCTCTCTGTGTCCACAGTTTCTATCATTTGTGGATACCTGTGTATGCATGCAAATTACTATTTATTCTTTCATTCATTAAACACTGATTGTATTTCTATTATGTTCCAGGGACTGTGCTCTACACTGGTTGCCTATAGTGAAAGAGACAGACTGTCTATATGAATAATACACTGTCTTGCTGTAGACAGAGGAAGAAAAATGTACATAAATAAAATAATTATAATTTGTGACAAGCACTGGATATAGTATTGAAATGTCTTGTTTCCAGTTTTCATGGATTGTGGTGATGTTCAGTATACCAGTTTCTCGAAAGGCAGAGCTGAGACCTAAGTCTCAGTTCTTCAGCAATGCGTGTTCTCAGGTATAAAACTGAGAAAATTCTCAAGCGCTGAAACAAAGACCCTTTTGTTCTGTGAGCAAAAATACCCAGCTTGTAAGTGGTCACCCAAGCTCAGATAAATTCTGATGTCGAAAGTTTAGGAGGTCTCTCAGTCTAGACTGCTGCAACAGCACAAGAAAAAGTGCATGTTATGGGAGAGGTAACATCTAGGTAAACAATCAGAAATATTTTTTATGCTTCTAACATTCAAGAGCAAAGAAAAGACTTCTGGTGCTGTCACGACAGCTGACTAGATTATTGTTTTATTTTTAAATACCTCAGTTTTTCTCTAGTAATTTTCCCCCTAAATACAATGGCTTGCTATCACCAGAGAGATCAGTAGATAAGCATCACACACATGCATTAATGTCATAGGTTGTGTCCTTGGTCTAAGCACATACAGAAACATATTGATGTTTCTGATTATCTGTGTGTCTGCTTTCTCCCCTATTCCTCCCTCTAACATTAATAGCTAAATAAAAGCAAAAACAATGGCTTTTTTTGGTGTTTTTGCTGCTTAAATTGTAAGAGGAATGAATTATTTTTTTCAAAACCTCATCTCAAGAGGAAATAAATGGTAAGGTTTAAAGGACCATATCTCCCCATCTATAAGTAGCCTCCTTCTATAAGTTGCACCTTAATTTTGGGGCACAAAATTTGAGAAAATGATAACACATGCAAAGAAACAGCAAATGCAAGTAAAAATACAACAACCATTGTATAAGATGCACCCAGGGTTCAAACCCCACATTTTTAAAAATGATGAGTTTTATACATAGGAATATATGGGTAGAAACTCCAAATGTCTCTGTGAACCTTTATTTCTTTTCTTTTTTTCTTTTTTTTTGGAGTCATAGAGAGAGTGAGACACAGGGATAGATATGGACAGACACACAAGAATGAAGAAAATTTTTTATTATGTGTCAGGTCACAGATCAATCATCATTTATTTGTAAGGACACCTTATTTGTTCATTGACTGCACTCTCATATGTGCCTTGACCAGGAGGCTCCAGCTGACGGAGTGACCTCTTGCTTGAGACAGCAACATTGGGATCAAGCTGTTGAGCATTGTTAAACTGAGATGAGCCCACGCTCAAAGTGGCGAAATTGGGATCAGAAATCTGGGTACTGCGCTTTCCAGTCAAATGCTCTACCCACTGCAGCACTGCCTTGTCAGTCTGTGAACACTTTGTTTCTTTTACATTCTCTGGATTTTATTTAGTATCCTGGTTCTTAGTATGGGTGGAAAGATGTGTATTTTAATGTTTTATTACTTTAAAATATATTCATCACTACATTTTTTATAGATTTTGTTATGTAGTTTTTCTTTTCATTAATTTTAAAATATTTTGCAGCCTGAAGTGTGATTTTGAGAGGGGGTTATTTAGGAGTGTATTTCATTACCTTAAAAAAGGGATTTTAGTTAATTTCTATTATTGTTTAGTATATTAAGTGTAATGACGACAAGGAACATGCTTTATATCATTTCTAAGGTTAGAAGTAGTTGAAACTTGCATGAAAGAACATACAGCATTATCTGTGGAAAATGTATTCCAGGAGCGCTTCTCTGCTGCCACCTCGTGTGCACCTTGGAAATAACAACTCAGAGCAGTTCACTTGGAAAAGCAGAGCAGTTGGGTGTTGTGTCTTATCTATCAATGTTGAATCAAAGGCTATCTAGAAGATACTTTCATAACTTGTAAATATAAGGTTGTTCTAGTTACTGTTGGCTCCCTGTTTCAATGTTAACTGTAGTGTAAGAAAGAGTTACACTTCATGTCATTTGAATCATCTGAAGTTTGCTGGAACTTGCTCCATAGCACATAAAATATTGGTCTCTGTTACATGTGCTTCTCTGCTACCACCTCGTTTGCATCTTGGGAATGACACTTCAGTACAGGTCCAAAGGAAAGTTTTGGTAGATAAGATTGTCTACAACCATTGATTCCAAATAGTCACTTCTGTGAAGTGTTTCTGTATCTTTGGTGGTGTTTTTTCTGGGAATCTATCATTTCATCTTGTTTTTCTTTTTTCCTTCAAGCCATGCTTTCATAAAGCTTTTGAAGGTGCCCTTCATTTACCAGGCACAGTGCTAAGAGCTCATGTCCCTGCACTCATTCACTTCCCATTCTACTATTTTTACCTCTGTCTTTATTCTTATTGCAGAAGTACAAGTAAAATAAATAGAATACAAAACAACAAATTTTCATCCAGAGAAAACTACTGTTAATATTATGACATTATCTTTCCATATTCTTAGTGTACCTATTATATTTCTATATCTATACATACTAAGGTACATTGGGTGTGCATACATCTGTGTGTATAGATATGCATTGCATATGAGCATATCTCTCTGGTTCCACAGTTTCTATTATTTTTGATACCTGTGTATGCATGCAAATTACTATTTATTCTTTCATTCATTAAACACTGATGGTATTTCTATTATGTTCCAGGGACTGTGCTCTACACTGGTTGCATATAGTTAAAGAGACAAACTGTCTATATGAATAATACACTGTCTTGCTGTAGACAGAGGAAGAAAAATGTACATAAAATAAATAATTATAAGTTGTGACAAGCACTGGATATAGTAGTGCAATGTCTTGTTCCCAGTTTTCATTGATCATGGCGATGTTCATTATATCAGTTTCTCAAAAGGCAGAGCTTCTCAGGTCTTCAGCAATGCATGTTCTCAGCTATAAAACTGAGAAAATTCTCAAGCGCTGAAACAAAGACCCTGGGAGGTGTTCTGTGAGCAAAAGAACCTAGCTTGTAAGTGGTGACCTAAGCTCAGATAAATTCTGATGTCAAAAGCTTAGGAGGTCTCTCAGTCTGGACTGCTGCAACAGTACAAGAAAAAAGTGCATGTTAGGAGAGGGGTCACATCGTGGTAAACAATCAGAAATATTTTTTATGTCCCTAACAGTCAAGAGCAAAGAAAAGTCTTCTGGTGTTGTCACGACAGCAGACTAGATTATTGTTTTATTTTTAAATACCTCAGTTTTTCTCTAGTAATTTTCCCCCTAAATACAATGGCTTGCTATCACCAGAGAGATCAGTAGATAAGCATCACACACATACGCTAATGTCATAGTTTGGGTCCTTGGTCAAGTCACATACAGAAACACATTGATGTTTCTGACTATCAGTGTGTCTGCTTTCCACACTCTTCCTCCCTCTAACATTAATAACTAAATAAAAGAAAAAACAATGGATTTTTTGGTGTTTTTGCAGCTTAAATTGCTTAGAGGAATGAAATATTTTTTTCAAAACCTCACCTCAAGAGGAAATAAATGGTAAGGTTGTAAAGTACCATATCTCCCCATGTATAAATAGCCTCCCTGTATAAGTTGCAACTTAATTTTGGGGCACAAAATTTGAGAATATGATAACACATGCGAAGAAACAGCAAATGGAAGTAAAAACACAGCAACCACTTTATAAGATGCACCCAGGGTTCAAACCGCACATTTTTAAAAATGATGAGTTTTATACATAGGAAAATATGGGTAGAAACTCCAAATGTCTCTGTGAACCTTTCTTTCTTTCCTTTTTTTCTTTTTTTTAGAGTCATAGAGAGAGTGAGAGACAGGGATAGATATGGACAGACAGACAAGAATGGAGTAAATTTTTTATTATGTGCCAGGTCACAGATCAATCATCATTTTTTTGTTAGGACAACTTAGTTTTTCATTGACTGCTCACTCACATGTGCCTTGACCAGGGGGCTACAGCTGACCGAGGGAACCCTTGTTCGAGCCAGAGACATTGGGGCCAAGCTGTTGAGCTTTGCTAAAACGAGATGAGCCCACGCTCAAGCTGGCGAATTTGGGATCTGAAATCTGGGTACTGCGCATTCCAGTCAAATGTTCTACCCACTGCGCCACTGCCTTGTCACTCTTTAAACATTTTGTTTCTTTTACATTCTCTGGATTTTATTTAGAATCCTGGTTCTTAGTCTGGGTGGAAAGGCTGAATATTTTTAGGTTTTAGTACTCTACATAGATTTTTTTTATGTAGTTTTTATTTTCATTAATTTTAAGGTATTTTGCAAACTTGAATTGTGATTTCTAACGGTGGTTATATAGGAGTAAATTTCATTACCTTAAAAACAGGGATTTTAGTTAATTTCTATTACTGTTTAGTATATTAAGTGTAATGACAACAACAAAAATGCTTTATATCATTACTAAGGTTAGAGGTAGTGGAAACATGCTTGAAAGAACATACAGAATTATCTCTGGAAAATGTTTTCCAAGAGGCCTTACTGCTGCCACCTTTTGTGCACCTTGGAAATAACAGCTCAGAGCAGTTCACCTGGAAAAACACAGCAGTTGGTTGTTGTGCATTATCTATCAATGTTGCATCAAAGGCTATCTGCAAGATACTTTAATAACTTGTAAATATTAAGGAGTTCTACTTACTGTTTGCTACCTGTTTCAATATTAACTGTAGTGTAAGCAACAGATACACTTTATATCATTTCAATCTTCTGAAGTTTGCTGGAACTTGCTCCATAGCCCAGAAAATATTGGTCTCTGTTACATGTGCTTCTCTGCTGCCACCTCTTTTGCATCTTGGGAATCACGCTACAGTACAGGTCCAAAGGAAGGTTTGGTAGATAAGATTGTCTAAACCATTGAATCCAATTAGCCGCTTCTGTGAAGTATTTCTGTATACTTAGTGGTTTGTTTTCTGTGAAACTATTGTTTCATCTTGTTTTTCTCTTTTCCTTCCAGCCATGCTTACATAAAGCCTTTAAAAGTTCCCTTCATATACCAGGCACTGTGCTAAGAACTCATGTCACTGCACTCAGTCACTTCACATTCTACTATTTTTACATCTATCTTTTGAACTTCTTTTATTTAAATCTACTTAATGTATTGTAAATTAAGATGTGTTTTGATTTGACAAGTATATAGTATTTTAACAGCTTTTTATTATAAAAACGGTATCCTTATTGCAGAAATGCAAAAAAAATGATAAGAAAAACAAAACAACAAATTTTCATACATAGATATCAACTGTTAACTTTGGCCATTTTCTTTCCATATTCTTCGTGTAACAATTATATTTCTCTCTGTATATGTACTCAGGTACATTGGGTGCGTGTACACAAAGTATGCATAGATGTGCATTGCACATGAGCATACCTCTCTGTTTCAATAGTGTCTGTCATTTGTGGATATTTGTGTATGTATGCAAATGAATATTTATTCACTCTTCCAGTAAGTACTTATTGAATTTTCATTATATGCCAGTCATTGTGCTCGACAGTGGTTGCCATAGTGAATGGGAGAGACTCACTTTCTGTCTTTATGGATATTACACTGTCATGGAGTAGAAAAAGAAAGGAAAAAATATACATAAAAAAATTATAAGTTGTGACAAACACTGGATTTGGTAGTGCAATACCTTTGGTCCCAGTTGTGATTGATCATGGCATGGTTAACTATATCAGTTTCTCGGAAGGCAGAGCTGATACATAAGTCTCGGTTCTTCAGGAATGCATGATCTCAGCTATAAAACTGAGAAAATTTACAAGTGATGCAACAAATAACCTGGGAGGTGTTCTGTGACCAAAAGAACATAATTTGTAAGTGCTGACCAGGCTCAGATAAATTTTGAAAATGAAAGCTTAGGAGGTTTCTCAGTCTGAAATGCTGCCACAGCATAAGAAAAAGTGCAAGTTTATGAAAGGTTTGAATTCGTGCTCAACAATCAGAAATACTGATTGTATATGCCCTTGACTGACAAGAGCCTAGGAAAGTCTTCTGATGTTGGCACCACAGCAGACCAGATTATTATTTTATTTTTTATTTGCCTCAGGTTGTCTCTAGTAATTTTGTCCCCCTAGAGACAATGGCTTGCTTACACCAGAGAGTTCACTAGTTAGAGCATCACACTCATACAGTAATGTCATAGGATTGGTCCCAGTTCAAGGCACATACAGAAACAGATTGATGTTTCTGACTATCTGTCTGTCTTTTTCCCCCCACTTCCTGTCTCTAACATTAAAAATTAAATAAAAAAAATGACAATGGCTATTTTTTTGTTGTGTTCGCAGCTTAAATTGCATAGAAGAATGAATTATGTTTTACAAAATCTCACCACAAGAGAAAATAGGTAGTAAGGTTGTAAAGTACCATATATCCCGATGCATAATATGCCTCCCTATAAAAGACGCACCTTCATTTTTGGGCACAAAATTTGAGAAAGTAATAACAAATGCGAAGAAACAGGAAATGCAAGTAAAATTTACTACAACCACTGTATACAACGCGCCCCATTTTCAAACACCACATTTTTCAAAAACAATGCGTCTTAAATGAGGGCAAATATGGTATACTCCCGCCAAATGTCCCTGTGAACCCTTTCTTTCTTTCTTTCTTTCTTTCTTTCTTTCTTTCTTTCTTTTTTTCTTTCTTTCTTTTCTTTTCTTTTTTACAGAGACAGTGCGAGAGTCAGAGAGAGGGATAGATAGGGACACACAGACAGGAAGGTAAAGAGATTTTTTATTATTATGTGCCAGGTCACAGATCAATCATCAGTTTTTTGTTGTGACACCTTAGTTGCTCATTGACTGCTCTCTCATTGTGCCTTGACCAGGGAACTACAGCTGACCGATTAACCTCTTGTTCGAGCCAATGAGTCCACTGCTTTAAAGCTGATGAGCTTTGCTTAAACCAGATAAGCCCATGCTGAAGCTGGCGACATTGGGATCTCAAACCTAGGTCCTTCGCATTCCAGTCAAATGGTCTATCCAACGTGCCACCAAAGGAAATACAAAGGAAAGAAATAGTAGAGAGGATTGTCCACAAATGAAGATTTCAATTTACTGGTTCTGTAAATATATTGTGTATTCTTAGTGATTTGATTTCTGGGAATCTATCGGTTCACCTTGTTTTTCTTCTTTCCTTCCAGCAATGCTTCCATAAAGCCCTTGAATGTTCCCATCATATACCAGGCACTGTGCTAGGAACTGTATGAGTAGTTGGTGCACTCAATGTCTTCCAGTTCTACTATTTTTACTTTTACTTTTGAACTCCTTTATTTCAATCTTCTTAATGTATTGTAAAATAAGATGTGCTTTGATTTGAAAAGAATGTTGAATGTAACTGTTTTTTTATTATAAAAACTGTATTCTTATTGCAGAAGTGCAAGAAAAAATGAATAGAATACGAAACAACAAATTTTCATCCAGAGATAACTACTGTTAATATTATGACATTATCTTTCCATATTCTTAGTGTACCTATTATATTTCTATATCTATACGTACTAAGGTACATTGGGTTTGCATACATCTGTGTGCATAGATGTGCATTGCATATGAGCATATCTCTCTGTGTCCACAGTTTCTATCATTTGTGGATACCTGTGTATGCATGCAAATTACTATTTATTCTTTCATTCATTAAACACTTATTGTATTTCTATTATGTTCCAGGCACTGTGCTCTACACTGGTTGCCTATAGTGAAAGAGACAGACTGTTTATATGAATAATACACTGTCATGCTGTAGACAGAGGAAGAAAAATGTACATAAATATAATAATTATAAGTTGTGACAACACTGGATATAATAATGCAATGTCTTGTTCCCTGTTTTCATTGATCGTGGCGATGTTCTGTATATCAGTTTCTCGAAAGGCAGAGCTGAGACCTAAGTCTCAGTTCTTCAGCAATGCATGTTCTCAGCTATAAAACTGAGAAAATTCTCAATCGCAGAAACAAAGACCCTGGGATGTGTTCTGTGAGCAAATGATCCTAGCTTTTAAGTGCTGACACAGGCTCAGATAAATTCTGATGTCCAAAGCTTAGGAGGTCTCTCAGTCTGTAATGCTGCAATAGCACAAGAAGAAAGTACATGTTAAGAAAGGGGCCACATCGTGGCAAACAATCAGAAATATTTTTTATGCCCCTAACAGTCAAGAGCAAAGAAAAGTCTTCTGGTGTTGTCACCACAGCGGACAAGATTATTGTTTTATTTTAATTACCTCAGTTTTTCTCTAGTAATTTTTACCCCTAAATGCAATTGGTTGCTATTAACAGAGAGCTCTGTAGATAGAGCATCACACACATACACTGATGTCATAGGTTTGGTCCTTGGTCTAGGCACATACAGAGACCCATTGATGTTTCTGACTATCTGTGTGTCTGTTTTTCCCCCCTTCCTCCCTCTAACATTAATAACTAAATAAAAGAAAAATAACAATTGCTTTTTTTTGTTCTTTTTGAAGCTTAAATTGCTTAGAGGAATGAATTATTTTTTTCAAAATCTCACACCAAGAGGAAATAAGTGGTAAGATTTTAAAGTACCATATCTCCCCATGTATAAGTAGCCTCCCTCTATAAGTAGCACCTTAATTTTGGGCACAAAATTTGAGAAAATGATAACAAATGTGAAGAAACAGGAAATGCAAGTAAAAATACAACAACCACTGTATACGATGCACCCAGGTTTCAAACCCCACATTTTTTAAAATGATGAGTTTTATACACAGGAAAATAAAGATAGAAAATACAAATGTCCCTGTGACGTTTTTCTGTATCTTTAGTGGTTTTTTTTCTAGGAATCTATCGTTTCATCTTGTTTCTCTTTCTTTCCTTTTCTTCTTTTTTCCAGAATCATAAACAGAGTGTGAGAGAGGGATAGAAAGGGACAGACAGACAAGAATGGAGAAATTTTATTATTATGTGCCAGGTCGCAGATCAATCATCATTTTTTCGTAAGGACACCTTAGTTGTTCATTGACTGCTCTCTCATATGTGCCTTGACCAGGAGGATAAAGCTGACCGAGTGACCCCTTGCTCGAGACAGCGACATTGGGATCAAGCTGTTAAGCTTTGCTAAAACGAGATGAGCCCACGCTCAAGCTGGCGAATTTGGGATCTCAAATCTGGGTACTGCGAATTCCAGTCAAATGCTCTACCCACTGCACCACTGCATTGTCAGTCTGTGAACATGTTTTTCTTTTACATTCTCTGGATTTTATTTAGTATCCTGGTTCTTAGTATGGGTGGAAAGGCTGTTTACTTTAATGTTTTATTCCTCTAAAATATAATCATTACTACATTTTTTTATAGATTTTCTTATGTAGTTTTTCTTTTCATTAATTTTAAGGTATTTTGCAGCTTGAATTGTGATTTTGAAGGGGGGTTATTTAGGAGTGTATTTCATTACCTTAAAAAAGGGATTTTAGTTAATTTCTTTTACTGTTTAGTATATTAAGTGTAATGACTACAAGAAACATGCTTTATATCATTTCTAAGGTTAGAAGTAGTTGAAACTTGCTTGAAAGAACATACAGGATTATATGTGTAAAATGTTTTCCAAGAGCGCTTCCCTGCTGCCACCTCGTGTGCACCTTGGAAATAACAGCTCAGAGCAGTTCACCTGGAAAAACACAGCAGTTGGGTGTTGTGCAATATCTATCAATGTTGAATAGAAGGCTATCTAGAAGATACTTTCATAACTTGTAAATATAAGGGAGTTCTAGTTATTGTTTGCTACCTGTTTCAATGTTAACTGTAGTGTAAGCAAGAGATACACTTCATATCATTTCAATCATCTGAAGTTTGCTGGAACTTGCTCCATAGCACATAAAATATTGGTCTCTGTTACATGTGCTTCTCTGCTACCACCTCGTTTGCATCCTGGGAATCATGCTTCAGTACATGTCCAAAGGAAAGATTTGGTAGATAAGATTGTCTACAACCATTGATTCCAATTAGTCGCTTCTGTGAAGTGTTTCTGTATTTTTAGTGGTTTTTTTCTAAGAATCTATTGTTTCATCTTGTTTTTCTTTTTTCTTTCCAGCCATGCTTTCATAAAGCCTTTGAAAGTGCCCTTCATATACCAGGCACTGTTCTAAGAGCTCATGTCCCTGCATTCTGTCACTTCCCATTCTGCTATTTTTACATCTGTCTTTGAACTTCTTTTATTTAAATCTACTTAATGTATTGTATATTATGACATGCTTTGATTTGACAAGTGTATAGCATTTTAACAGCTTTTTAGTATAAAAATGGTATTCTTACTGCAGAAATGCAAAAAAAAGGTAAGAAAAAGAAAGCAACAAATTTTTATAAATAGATATCAATTGTTAACTTTAGCCATTTTCTTTCCATATTCTTTGTGTACCAATTATATTTCCCTATGTATATGTACTCAGGTACATTGGGTGCATGTACACAATGTGTGCATAGATGTGCATCGCACGTGAGCATTCCTCTCTGTTTCAATAGTGTCTGTCATTTGTGGATATTTGTGTATGTATGCAAATGAATATTTATTCACTCTTCCAGTAAAAACTTATTGAATTTTCATTATATGCCAGTCATTGTGCTTGACACTGTTTGCCAATAGTGAATGGGAGAGACTTCCTTTCTGTCTTTATTTATATTACACTGTCATGGAGTAGAAAGAAAAAGAAAAAATATACATAAAAAAATTATAAGTTTTGAGAAACACTGGATTTGGTACTGTAATACCTTTGGTCCCAGTTGTGATTGATCGTGGCATGGTTAAGTATATCATTTTCTCGGAAGGCAGAGCTGAGACATAAGTCTTGGTTCTTCAGGAATGCATGATCTAAGCTATAAAACTGAGAAAATTTACAAGTGATGCAACAAATATTCTGGGAGGTGTTTTGTGACCCAAAGAACCTAAATTGTAAGTGCTGACCAGGCTCAGATAAATTCTGAAAACCAAAGCTTAGGAGGTTTCTCAGTCTGGACTGCTGCCATGGCACAAGAAAAAGTGCATGTTAGGAAAGGTGTGAATTCGTGCTCAACAATCAGAAATACTGATTGTATATGCCCCTGACTGACAAGAGCTTAGAAAAGTCTTCTGATGTTGTCACCACAGCAGACTAGATTATTATTTTATTTTTTATTTGCCTCAGGTTGTTTCTAGTAATTTTGTCTCCCTAGAGACAATGGCTTGCTTACACCAGAGAGCTCACTATTTACAGCATCACACTCATACAGTAATGTCATAGGATTGGTCCCGGTTCAAGCCACATACAGAAACAGATTCATATTTCTGTCTGTCTTTTTCCCCGCACTTCCTCTCTCTAACACTAAAAAGTAAATAAAAGAAAAATGACAATGTTTTTTTGTTGTTGTTGTTTTTGCAGCTTAAATTGCATAGAAGAATAAATTATGTTTTTCAAAATCTCACCACAAGAGAAAATAGGTAGTAAGGTTGTAAAGTACCATATTTTCCCATGCATAATATGCCTCCCTGTAGAATACGCACCTTAATTTTTGGGCACAAAATTTGAGAAAATGATAAAAAATGTGAAGAAACAGGAAATACAAGTAAAATATACTACAACCACTGTATAAGGCGCACCTAATTATCAAACCCCACATTTTTCAAAAAAAATGAGTCTTAAACGAGGTCAAATATGGTATACACCCACCGAATATCTCTGTGAACCCTTTATTTCTTTCTTTCTTTTCTTTTCTTTTTTTTTTTTACAGAGACAGTGAGAGAGTCAGAGAGAGGGATAGGTAGGGACACACAGACAGGAAGGTAAAGAGTTTTTTTTTTATTATTATGTGCCAGGTCACAGATCAATCATCAGTTTTTTGTTGTGACACCTTAGTTGCTCATTGACTGCTCTCTCATTGTGCCTTAACCAGGAAACTACAGCTGACCGAGTAACCTCTTGCTTGAGCCGGTGAGCCCTTTGGGCTAAAGCTGGTGAGATTTGCTTAAACCAGATAAGACCACGTTAAAGCTGCTGACCTTGGAATCTCAAAGCTGGGTCCTCCGTATTCCAATCAAATGTTCTATCCACCGTGCCACCATCTCCTCATTTTGTGACAATTTTTATCTTTTACTTTCTCTGAGTTTTGCCTAGTATCATGTTTCATAGTATGGGTGGTAACGTTGTGTATTTTAAGATTTTTTTCCACTAAAATGTATTCATCACAACATTTTCAAATGGGTTTTCTTATGTAGTTTTAATTTCCATTAAATTTAAAGTATTTTGTAACTTGAATTTTGATTTTGAGTACGGGTTACTTAGGAGTGAATTTCTTAACTTAAAAAAGGAAGGGTTTTTTATTTAGTGTTTATTACTGATTACTAGATAAGTGTAATGACAAAAAGAAACATGCTTTATATCATTTCAAAGGTTTGAGGTAGTTGAAACTTGCTTGAAAATAAATACAGGATTGTCTCTGAGAAATGTTTTCCAAGTGCATTTCTCTGCTACCACCTCTTGTTCACCTTGGGAATAAGAGCTCAGAGCAGTTCACCTGAAGAAACACAGCAGTTGGAAGTTGTTCTTTATCTATCAATGTTAAAACCAAGTCTATTTAGAAGATACTTTTATAACTTGTAAATATAAAAAATTTCCAGTTACTTTTTGCTACATGTTTCAACGTTAACTCTAGTGAAAGCAATAGACATATTTGATAATATTTCAATCCTCTTAAGTTGGCTGAAACTTGCTGCATAGCACATACAATAATGGTCTCTGTTACATGTGCTTCTCTGCTGCCACCTCGTGTGTTTCTTGGGGCGCCCTTGGGATCGAAAGTCTAGGTCCTCATATGTTAGGCCACAAAGACAGTATCAGCAAATTTAGAAAAACTGAAATTGTACCAAGCATATTTTCTGATCATAAAGCCTTGAAACTAGAATTCAACTGCAAAAAAGAGGGGGAAAAACCCACAAAAATGTGGAAACTAAACAACATACTTCTAAAAAATGAATGGGTCAAAGAAGAAATAAGCGCAGAGATCAAAAGATATATACAGACAAATGAAAATGAAAATACAACATATCAGAATCTCTGGGATGCAGCAAAAGCAGTAATAAGAGGAAAGTTCATATCACTTCAGGCCTATATGAACAAAAAAGAGAGAGTCGAAGTAAACCACTTAACGTCACACCTTGAGGAACTAGAAAAAGAAGAACAAAGACAACCCAAAACCAGCCGAAGAAAGGAGATAATAAAAATCAGAGCAGAAATAAATGAAATAGAGAACAGAAAAACTATAGAAAAAATCAATAAAACAAGGAGCTGGTTCTTTGAAAAGATCAACAAAATTGACAAACCCTTGGCAAGACTCACCAAGGAAAAAAGTCACAGGACTCAAATAAATAAAATCCAAAATGAAAGAGGAGAGATCACCACAGACATCATAGATATACAAAGAATTATTGTAGAATACTATGAAAAATTATATGCCACCAAATACAACAATCTAGAAGAAATGGATAAATACCTAGAACAATACAGCCTTCCTAGACTGAGTCATGAAGAAGCAGAAAGCCTAAACAGACCAATCAGCAGGGAGGAAATAGAAAAAACTATTAAAAACCTCCCCAAAAATAAAAGTCCAGGCCCAGACGGTTATACTAGTGAATTCTATCAAACATTCAAAGAAGACTTGGTTCCTATTCTACTCAAAGTCTTCCAAAAAATTGAAGAAGAAGCAATACTTCCAAACACATTTTATGAGGCCAACATAACCCTCATACCAAAACCAGGCAAGGATGGCACAAAGAAAGAAAACTACAGACCAATATCTCTAATGAATACAGATGCTAAAATTCTAAACAAAATACTGGCAAACTGAATACAACAACATATTAAAAAATTAATACATCATGATCAAGTGGGATTCATCCCAGAATCTCAAGGATGGTTCAACATACGCAAAACGGTTAACGTAATACACCATATCAACAAAACAAAGAACAAAAACCACATGATCTTATCAATAGATGCAGAAAAGGCTTTTGATAAAATACAACACAATTTTATGTTTAAGACTCTCAACAAAATGGGTATAGAAGGAAAATATCTCAACATGATAAAGGCCATATATGATAAACCATCAGCCAACATCATTTTAAACAGCATAAAACTGAGGACTTTCTACCTTAAATCAGGAACAAGACAGGGTTGTCCACTCTCTCCACTCTTATTTAACGTGGTGCTAGAAGTTCTGGCCAGAGCAATCAGACAAGACAAAGAAATAAAAGGCATCCATATTGGAAAAGAAAAAGTAAAGGTATCACTTTTTGCTGATGATATGATCCTATACATCAAAAACCCGAAGGACTCCACAAAAAGATTATTAGAAACAATAAACCAATACAGTAAGGTCGCAGGATACAAAATTAACATACAGAAGTCCATAGCCTTTCTCTATGCCAACAATGAAATATTAGAAAACGAACTCAAAAAAATAATCCCCTTCACGATTGCAACAAAAAAAATAAAATACCTAGGAATAAACATAACAAAGAATGTAAAGGACCTATATAATGAAAATTACAAAGCATTGTTAAGGGAAATCGAAAAAGATACAATGAGATGGAAAAATATTCCTTGTTCTTGGATAGGAAGAATAAATATAATCAAGATGGCCATATTACCCAAAGCAATATACAAATTTAATGCAATTCCCATCAAAATCCCTATGAGATTTTTTAAAGAAATGGAACAAAAAATCATCAGATTTATATGGAACTATAAAAAACCCCAAATAGCCAAAACAATCCTAAGGAAAAATAATGAAGCTGGGGGCATTACAATACCTGACTTTAAACTATATTATAGGGCCACGATAAGCAAAACAGCATGGTATTGGCAGAAAAATAGACACTCAGACCAATGGAACAGAATAGAAAGCCCAGAAATAAAACCACATATATATGGTCAAATAATCTTTGATAAAGGGGCCAAAAACACACAATGCAGAAAAGAAAGCCTCTTCAACAAATGGTGTTGGGAAAACTGGAAAGCCACATGCAAAAGAATGAAACTCGACTACAGCCTGTCCCCGTGTACTAAAATTAATTCAAAATGGATCATAGACCTAAATATAAGACCTGAAACAATAAAGTACATAGAAGAAGACATAGGTACTAAACTCATGGACCTGGGTTTTAAAGAGCATTTTATGAACTTGACTCCAATGGCAAGAGAAGTGAAGGCAAAGATAAATGAATGGGACTACATCAGAATAAAAAGTTTTTGCTCAGCAAGAGAAACTGATATAAAAATAAACAGACAGCCAACTAAATGGGAAATGATTTTTTCAAACAACAGCTCAGATAAGGGCCTAATATCCAAAATTTACAAAGAACTCCTAAAACTCAACAACAAACAAACAAACAATCCAATAAAAAAATGGGAAGAGGACATGAATAGACACTTCTCCCAGGAAGAGATACAAATGGCCAACAGATATATGAAAAGATTCTCAGCTTCATTAGTTATTAGGGAAATGCAAATCAAAACTATAATGAGATACCACCTCACCCCTGTTAGATTAGCTATTATCAACAAGACGGGTAATAGCAAATGTTGGAGAGGCTGTGGAGAAAAAGGAACCCTCATTCACTGTTGGTGGGACTGTAAAGTAGTACAACCATTATGGAGGAAAGTATGGTGGTTCCTCAAAAAACTGCAAATAGAACTACCTTATGACCCAGCAATCCCTCTACTGGGTATATACCCCAAAACCTCAGAAACATTGATACGTGAAGACACATGTAGCCCCATGTTCATTGCAGCACTGTTCACACTGGCCAAGACATGGAAACAACCAAAAAGCCCTTCAATAGAAGACTGGATAAAGAAGATGTGGCACATATACACTATGGAATAATACTCAGCCATAAGAAATGATGACATCAGATCATTTACAGCAAAATGGTGGGATCTTGATAACATTATAAGGAGTGAAATAAGTAAATCAGAAAAAACAAGAACTACATGATTCCATACATTGGTGGAACATAAAAATGAGACTATGAGACATGGACAAGAGTGTGGTGGTTACCAGGGGTGGGGGGAGGGAGGACAGGGGGAGAGTTAGGGGGAGGGGGAGGGGCACAGAGAACTAGATAGAGGGTGGCGAAGGACAATCTGACTTTGGGCGAGGGGTATGCAACATAATCTAATGACAAAATAACCTAGACATGTTTTCTTTGAATATATGTACCCTGATTTATTAATGTCATCCCATTACCATTAATAAAAATTCATTTAAAAAAAAAAAAAAAAGAAAAAGAAAGACTGGGTCCTCCGCATTCCAGTCAAATGCTCTAACCACTGCGCTATCGCCTGCTCTGTATGTGAACATTTTTTTTTTACTTTCTCTTGATTTTATTTAGTATCCTTGTTCTGAATATAAATAGAATGGCTGTGTATATTAAGGTTTTCTTGCCATAAAATATATTCATCACTACATTTTTTCAATAGGTTTTTTTATGTAGTTTTTATTTCAAATAATTTTGAGGTATTTTGCAACTTGAATTGTGATTTTTAGCGGGGGTGTTATTTAGGAATAATTTCCTTATCGTCAAAAAAGGGATTTTTAGTTAATTTTTATTACTGTTTACTATATTAAGTGTTATGACAACAAGAAACATGCTTTATATCATTTCTAAGTTTAGAGGTAGTGGAAACTTGCTTGAAAGAACATACAGAATTATCTGTGGTAAATGTTTTCCAAGTGCACTTACCTGCCTCCACCTCCTGTGCACCTTTGGAATAACAGATCAGATCAGTTTACCTGGAAAAATACATTTGTTGGGTGTTGTGCGTTATCCATCAATGTTGAATCCAAGGCTATATAACAAAAAATTTTATAACTTGTAAATATACGTAAATTCTTGTTACTGCTTCCTACTTCTTTCAATGTTAATTGTAGTTAAAGTAAGAGATATACATGGTATCATTTCAATACTCTGAATTTGGCTGGAACTTGCTCCACAGCACATACAATAATGGTCTCTGTTACATGTGCTTTTCTGCTGACACCTCATGTGCATTTTGGGAATCATGCCTCATTACTGGTGCAAAGGAATATTTTGGTAGACAGCATTGTCTATAAACTTTGATTCTAATTTGCAGTTTCTGTAAAGATTTTATGTACCCTTAGTGTTTTGTTTTCTGAAAATCTCTCGGTTCATATTGTTTTTCTCTTTTCCTTCCAGCCATGCTTCCATAAAGCCTTTGAAAGTGCCCATCATACACTAGGCTCTGTGCTAGAAACTCATGTACATTCACTCAATGACTTCCATTTCTACGCTTTTAACTTCTGTTTTTTTTTTTTACTTCTTCTTTTTTTCAGTATTTTTCTAAAGCTTGAAACCAGAGAGACAGTCAGACAGACTTTCGCATGCAACCGACTGAGATCCACTCAGCACATGCAACAGTGGGCAATGTTCTGCCCAATAGGGGCCAATGCTCTGCAACACCGAGTCCTAGACCTGTTGTGACCAGAACCACTCTTGAGCCGGGGGCAGAAGCCAAGGAGTCATCTCAAGCGCCCAGGTTATCTTTCCTTTAATGGAGCCTCTGCTGCAGAAGGGGAAGGGAGAGAAAGAAAGGAAGGAGAGGGGGAGAGTTGGAAAAGCAGGTGGTCACTTCTCCTGTGTGCTGTGGCCGGGAATCAAACCCAGGACTTTTGCATGTGAGGCCGACACTCTAGCACTGTGCCAACCAGCCAGGGCTTAACTTCTTTTATATACAACTAATTTGTGTATTGTAAAATAGGATGGGCTTTGATTTGAAAAGTATGTTAAATATTAACATTTTTACTATAAAAAATATATTTTTATTGCATAATTGCAAGAAAAATGATCTCTAAAACAACAACAACAAATTTTCATACAAATATATCAACTGTTAATATTATGACATTAGATGTCGTCAGAGTAATGGCGGGGTAGGAAGCGATACCGATAAATCTCCCCCAAAACTCAACAAGATCTTCAACCAGAAACAGAAAAACCTATACTTGGAGCTTCCAGATGCTTCGCAATACACCCAAAGGTATGATTGAGTGAAAAATTGGCTAAATATATAACCAAATCCCGAAGGAAATAGGGAGTAAGAAATGCTCCACCTTCCTCACTAACCTAAACAGGGCGGCTTTCTCTGGTAACTGTGAATATAGAAACTGAGGCAGGCAAAGGGGGTGAATACATCCAGGCCACGATACAAACGGCCGAACCAGGCTGTGGCACAAAGATCCAAGCCAAGGAAAATCTGATCCTGTGGCAACCCGGGCAATACAAGCTAACACTCGCGCCAAACCCAAACAAAGAAAGACAAGCGGCGCGGGCATTTTACCCGGTCTCCTGGTTGGTGCGCAGTTAGTGGGCGAGAGATTTCTTCCTAAGCCCCGGAAGTGGGTGCCCGTGTTGCCCCACGGAGAGGCAGGGTCAGAGGCCTTTCTGTGGGCCGAGGGCAGAGTCTCTGGGCAGCCCCAGTGCCCTGGGAAAGCCACGCACGGGAGGGAGTGAGAACTAATTCCAACGGTGGAGATTTTCCGTACTGGAGGGTGTTTCACTCAGAGGGAAACGCGGCCGGCATCATATCCTGGTTTGCGCACGCAGATAAGGAGTGAGCGATTCCTCCGAGTGCCTCGGCAGTGCGCGCCCGTGTTATCGCACAGAGGGGCAGAGTCAGGGGCCTTTGTGTGGGCCAAAGCAGAATTTCGGGCCGCCCCAGTGCCTTGCAAAAGCCGCGCACGGGGACGGAGCGAGACTCAATTCGAACGCTGCAACTTTTCCCTGCGGTTGGGGGTTTCACTTAGAGCGTGAGACTGCTGGCCGGATATCCTGGTCTGCACGCGCAGCCAGTGAGTGAGAGTTTCCTCCAAGCGCCCCGGAAGTGGGCGCCCACTTGTGTTACCGGACAGAGTGGCAGAGCCAGAGGTCTTTGAATGGCCGGAAAGCCCGCCTGATTATGCTAGCAGCTCTGACTGACTGAGCCTTACCCAGAGCCCTGTGTTGATTGGAAATAGAGTGGGGAGTTGCCAGCTCTTTGAGCCTCTTACTATCCAGGCAGAGGCAGCAGCAACCCCATAGCTGGATTATCAGGCTACTAATTGAGGAAGGAAAGACTAGGAGAAAGGCTCCAGGAACACGGACTCTCTCACTGTCAGAGCCTATAAATGCTAATAGCCTCGACTGCCAACGAGACTAAAGCACAATACATGACATTGCCATAGAGACTTATCAACTGCAAACCTCCACCTGAGCGTGGCAAAGGGGCAAAACCCGGGGTACAGAGTCACCGACCAGGAAGAGGGAGAGAAAAGAAAAAGCAAGAAGATAACCTCTCAAAATCAAGAATAATCTGCAGACTTTATAACCTATCCCATTTTATTATATTTGTTCGTTTGTTTCTCTTATCTTCATTCTTGATACTTTTTTTTTCCTCCTCCAATTTGGCCGATTAACTCTCTACCGGTCTTACTCTCTCCTCTCCTTGAACTACACTACCCATAAGTGTTACATCTCCCATTATCTTTTCTCTTCTCTTCCTTTCTCTCTATGAGGGTTGCACTCCAAAACCCTTAACTCTCTCTCTCTCTCTCCTTTCTTTTTTCTTCTTTTAGTGGTTCCCTCTTTTTTTTTCTCTCTCTCTCTTTCTTTTCTCCCTCTCTATTAGTTTCGTCCTTTCTCCTTTACATCTCCTCTCATTCAAACCTCAATAACAAACAAATTATCTTATCTGGGACTCAAACTTATGTTTGTGGCATTTTGGGGGGTTTTTACTTCACCTTTTTAACTCACTAGCAGTGCTCCCATCCCTGGCTCTCCATATTATCTAGTTCTTGTTCCACTAAATACAATAGTAATTTTTTAATTTGTCCCCCCATTTTTCCGTTTTCCTCTTAATCCTCTCATCATAACTCTTAGACAACCAACACCTAAAAGCAAATCATTTTATTCTTGACCCAAATTTTTTCCTTATTTGCTTTTTGTGGGTCCATACGCTCTTTTTATTTTTATTTTTTCTTTCTTTTTTTTTTTTTTTTTTTTTTTTTTTTTTTGCCCCTTTATTACTTTTCCCCAATTCAGGCCCTCCATAACAGGCATTGTTTGTTATAATTCACAGTCCACCACAAGATTTTATCAAGAAAGAGGGGAGAGGAGAGGAGAGGAAAAAAAGGAAGGGGGGAATAATTTCCTTTTTATTTTAATTTTTATTTTATTTTATTTTTCTTTATTTCATTATTAATTTTTTTAAAAAAAACTCTTTTCGATTTTTTTTTTATTATTTTTTTAAACATTTTATTCTTTATTAAATCTCATTAATACTATCAAAATAAACCACCCTCAGATGCCATTAAGGAAGAGAAAATCGAATATCATGGATACAAAAGAAAGAGAGGTAACACAGCTAGATGAGGAAAAATCTATGGAGAAAAAATTTAATATATTGGAAACCTTGGAGCTAAATGACAGAGAATTCAAGATAGAAATTCTAAAAATCCTCCGAGATATACAAGAAAACACAGAAAGGCAATTTAGGGAGCTCAGAAAACAACTCAATGAACACAAATTATATATGTCCAAGGAAATTGAAACTATAAAAACAAATCAAACAGAGATGAAAAACTCAATTCACGAGCTGAAAAACGAAGTAACAAGCTTAGCTAATAGAACAGGTCAGATAGAAGAGAGGATTAGTGAAATAGAAGACAAGCAACTTGAGGCACAACAGAGAGAAGAAGAAAGAGACTCAAGAATTAAAAAAAATGAGATAGCCCTACAAGAATTATCTGACTCCATCAAAAAGAATAACATAAGAATAATAGGTATATCAGAGGGAGAAGAGAGAGAAAATGGAATGGAGAACATACTCAAACAAATAATAGATGAGAACTTTCCAAGCCTGTGGAAAGAACTAAAGCCTCAAGTTCAAGAAGCAAACAGAACTCCAAGTTTTCTTAACCCCAACAAACCTACTCCAAGGCATATCATAATGAAATTGACACAAACCAACAGCAAAGAAAAAATTCTCAAGGCAGCCAGGGAAAAGAAGAATACAACATATAAAGGAAGGCCCATTAGATTATCATCAGATTTCTCAGCAGAAACTCTACAAGCTAGAAGAGAGTGGACCCCAATATTTAAAGTCGTGAAAGAGAGGAACTTTCAGCCACGAATACTATACCCATCAAAGCTATCCTTCAAATATGAAGGAGAAATAAAAACATTCACAGATACAGAAAAGATGAGGAAATTTATCATCAGAAAACCCCACTCCAGGAATTACTAAAGGGGGTTCTCCAATCAGATACAAAGAACAAAAAAAAACAGAGGCACAAGTAAAAGCTCCAAGAAGAACACAATAAAACCAAATTTAACCTGTGACAACAACAAAAAGAAAGAGGGGGAGAAGATGGAGATTAACAGTAGCAAAGGACGATGGAGTGCAAAAGTACTCACAAAATAGTTCGCTACAATGAACAGGGTAGGGACCCTTTTCATTATTCAAAGGTAACCACCATTGAAAAAACCACCACAGAAGCACATGAGATAAAAAAGATAGCAACAGTGGAAAGATGTATGGAATACAACCAAATAAAAACAAAAGATAGAAAAACAAAAGAGAAGGATCAAACAAGACACAAAACTAACAGAAAGCAAGATATAAAATGGCAATAGGGAACTCACAAGTATCAATAATTACACTATATGTAAACGGATTAAACTCACCAATAAAAAGGCACAGAGTAGCAGAATGGATTAAAAAAGAAAATCCAACTGTATGCTGCCTACAGGAAACTCATCTAAGTAACAAGGATAAAAACAAATTCAAAGTGAAAGGCTGGAAAACAATACTCCAAGCAAATAACATCCAAAAAAAGCAGGTGTAGCAATACTCATATCGGATAATGCTGACTACAAGACAGGAAAAGTACTCAGAGACAAAAATGGCCATTTCATAATGGCTAAGGGGACACTGAATCAAGAAGACATAACAATTCTTAATATATATGCACCAAACCAAGGAGCACCAATATATATAAGACAGCTACTTATTGATCTTAAAACAAAAACTGACAAATGTACAATCATACTTGGAGACCTCAATACACCGCTGATGGCTCTAGATCGGTCATCCAAACAGAGAATCAACAAAGACATAGTGGCCTTAAACAAAACACTAGAGCACCTGGATATGATAGATATCTACAGGACATTTCATCCCAAAGTGACTGAGTATACATTTTTCTCCAGTGTACATGGATCATTCTCAAGAATTGACCATATGTTGGGCCACAAAAACAACATCAGCAAATTCAGAAAAATTGAAGTTGTACCAAGCATATTTTCTGATCATAAAGCCTTGAAACTAGAATTCAACTGCAAAAAAGAGGAAAAAAATCCCACAAAAGTGTGGAAACTAAACAACATACTTTTAAAAAATGAATGGGTCAAAGAAGAAATAAGTGCAGAGATCAAAAGATATATACAGACTAATGAAAATGACAATATGACATATCAGAATTTATGGGATGCAGCAAAAGCAGTGATAAGAGGGAAGTTCATATCACTTCAGGCATATATGAACAAACAAGAGAGAGCCCATGTGAACCAGTTAACTTCCCACCTTAAGGAACTAGAAAAAGAAGAACAAAGACAACCCAAAACCAGCCGAAGAAAGGAGATAATAAAAATCAGAGCAGAAATAAATGAATTAGAGAACAGAAAAACTATAGAAAAAATTAATAGAACAAGGAGCTGGTTCTTTGAAAAGATCAACAAAATTGACAAACCCTTGGCAAGACTTACCAAGGAAAAAAGAGAAAGAACTCATATAAACAAAATCCAAAATGAAAGGAGAAATCACCACGGACACCGTAGATATACAAAGAATTATTGTAGAATACTATGAAAAACTTTATGCCACTAAATTCAACAACCTAGAAGAAATGGATAAATTCCTAGAAAAATACAACCTTCCTAGACTGAGTCAAGAAGAAGCAGAAAGCCTAAACAGACCTATCAGTAGAGAAGAAATAGAAAAAACCATTAAAAACCTCCCCAAAAATAAAAGTCCAGGCCCTGACGGCTATACCAGCAAATTTTATCAAACATTCAAAGAAGACTTGGTTCCTATTCTACTCAAAGTCTTCCAAAAAATTGAAGAAGAAGCAATACTTCCAAACACATTCTACGAAGCCAACATAACTCTCATACCAAAACCAGGCAAGGATGGCACAAAAAAAGAAAACTACAGACCAATATCTCTAATGAATACAGATGCTAAAATACTAAACAAAATACTAGCAAATCGAATACAACAACATATTAAAAAAATAATACATCATGATCAAGTGGGATCCATCCCAGAATCTCAAGGATGGTTCAACATACGTAAAACGGTTAACATAAAACACCATATCACCAAAACAAAGAACAAAAACCACATGATCTTATCAATAGACGCAGAAAAGGCTTTCGATAAAATACAACACAATTTTATGTTTAAGACTCTGAACAAAATGGGTATAGAAGGAAAATATCTCAACATGATAAAGGCCATATATGATAAACCATCAGCTAACATCATATTAAATGGCACTAAACTGAAGGCTTTCCCCCTTAAATCAGGAACAAGACAGGGTTGTGCACTCTCTCTACTCTTATTTAATGTGGTACTAGAGATTCTAGCCAGAGCAATCAGACAAGACAAAGAAATAAAAGGCATCCATATCGGAAAAGAAGAAGTAAAGGTATCACTTTTTGCAGATGATATGATCCTATACATCGAAAACCCCAAAGAATCCACAAAAAGACTACTAGAAACAATAAGCCAATACAGTAAGGTCGCAGGATACAAAATTAACATACAGAAGTCAATAGCCTTTCTATATGCCAACAATGAAACAACTGAGAAGGAACTCAAAAGAATAATCCCCTTCACGATTGCAACAAAAAAAATAAAATACTTAGGAATAAACATAACAAAGAATGTAAAGGACTTATATAATGAAAACTATAAACCATTGTTAAGGGAAATCGAAAAAGATATAATGAGATGGAAGAATATACCTTGTTCTTGGCTAGGAAGAATAAATATAATCAAGATGGCTATATTACCCAAAGCAATATACAAATTTAATGCAATTGCCATCAAACTTCCAATGACATTTTTTAAAGAAATAGAGCAAAAAATCATCAGATTTATATGGAACTATAAAAAACCCCGAATAGCCAAAGCAATCCTAAAGAAAAAAATGAAGCTGGGGGCATTTCAATACCTGACTTCAAACTCTATTATGGGGCCACGACAATCAAAACAGCATGGTATTGGCAGAAAAATAGACACTCAGACCAATGGAACAGAATAGAAAGTCCAGAAATAAAACCACATATATATAGTCAAATAATTTTTGATAAAGGGGCCAACAACACACAATGGAGAAAAGAAAGCCTCTTCAATAAATCGTGCTGGGAAAACTGGAAAGCCACATGCAAAAGAATGAAACTGGACTACAGTCTCTCCCCCTGTACAAAAATTAACTCAAAATGGATCAAAGATCTAAACATAAGACCTGAAACAATTAAGTACATAGAAGAAGACATAGGTACTCAACTCAGGGACCTGGGTTTTAAAGAGCATTTTATGAATTTAACTCCAATGGCAAGAGAAGTGAAGGCAAAAATTAATGAATGGGACTACATCAGACTAAGAAGTTTTTGCTCAGCAAGAGAAACTGATAACAAAATAAACAGAAAGCCAACTAAATGGGAAATGATTTTTTCAAATGACAGCTCAGATAAGGGCCTAGTATCCAAAATATACAAAGAACTCATAAAACTCAACAACAAACAAACAAACAATCCAATAAAAAAATGGGAAGAGGATATGAATAGACACTTCTACCAGGAAGAAATACAAATGGCCAACAGATATATGAAAAGATGCTCATCTTCTTTAGCTATTAGAGAAATGCAAATCAAAACGGCAATGAGATACCACCTCACACCTGTTCGATTAGCTGTTATTAGCAAGTCAGGTAACAGCAAATGTTGGAGAGGCTGTGGAGAAAAAGGTACCCTCATACACTGTTGGTGGGAATGTAAAGTAGTACAACCATTATGGAAGAAAGTATGGTGGTTCCTCAAAAAACTGCAAATAGAACTACCTTATGACCCAGCAATCCCTCTACTGGGTATATATCCCAAAAACTCAGAAACATTGATACGTAAAGACTCATGCAGCCCCATGTTTATTGCAGCATTGTTCACAGTGGCCAGGAGATGGAAACAACCAAAAAGCCCATCAATAGATGACAGGATAAAGAAGATGTGGCACATATACACTATGGAATACTACTCAGCCATAAGAAATGATGACATCGGAACATTTACAGCAAAATGGTGGGATCTTGATAACATGATACGAAGCGAAATAAGTAAATCAGAAAAAAACAGGAACTGTATTATTCCATACGTAGGTGGGACATAATATTAAAACTAGGAGACATTTATAAGAGTATGGTGGTTACGGGGGGGAGGGGGGAATGGGAGAGGGATAGGGGGTGGGGAGGGGCACAAGGAAATAAGATAGAAGGTGACAGAGGACAATCTGACTTTGGGTGGTGGGTATGCAACATAATTGAACGACAAGATAACCTGGACTTGTTATCTTTGAATATATGTATCCTGATTTATTGATGTCACCCCATTAAAAAAATAAAATTATATAAAAAATATATATATATATTATGACATTATATCTTCCTATTCTTTGTGTACTTCTCATATTTCTCTGTGTATATATACTCAGGTACATTGGGTTTGTGTATATCTGTGTGCATAGATGTGCATTGCACATGAGCATATCTCTCTGTGTCCACAGTGTCTGTCATTTCTGGATATCTGTGTACGTATCCAAATGATTATTTATTCATTCATTCATTCAAGAAACACTTATTGTATTTATATTATGTGCCAGGCACTGTCCTCAATACTGGCTGTCTATAGTGAATGACACAGACATACTTTCTGTCTTTATGAATACTACACTGTCATGGGGTAGACAGAAAGAAAAAAATATATACATAAATAAAAAAAATCATAAGTTTAAGAAGCACTGAATTTGGCAGTGCAATATTTTTGGTGTCAGTTATGATTTATTGTGGCGAGGTTCAGTATATCATTTCCTCAGAAGGCAGAGCTGAGACATAAGTCTCAGTTTTTCAGCAATGCGTGTTCTCAGGTATAAAACTGAGAAAATATAGAAGTTATGAAACAAAGACCCTGGGAGGTGTTCTGTGAGAAATAGATCCTAACTTTTATGTGGTGGCCAAAGCTCAGATAAATTCTGATGTCCAAAGCATAGGAGGTCTCTCAGTCTGGACTACTGACAAGGCACAAGAGAAAGTGCATGTTAGGAAAGGGGTCACTTTGTTCTAAGCAAATAGAAATAGTGATTATGCCCCTGAAATCCAAGAGTAAAGAGAATTCTTCAGGTGCTGTCACCACAGCAGATTAGATAATCATTTTATTTTTTAATTACCTCTGGTTTTCTCTAGTAAATTTTTCCCCAAAATAAAATAGCATGCTCTCACTAGAGAGCTCAGTAGTTAAAGCATCACACCCGTATGCTAACGTAATAAGTTTTCTCCTGGTTCAAAGCATATACAGAAACAGATTGATGTTTCTGACTCTCTGTCTGTCTTTTTCCCCCTTTATGTTGCCTCTAAAAAAATAAATAAATAAAATAAAAAATGACAATGGCTTTTTTGTTGTTGTTTTTGCAGCTTAAATTGCATAGAAGAATGAATTATGTTTTTCAAAATCTCACCCCAAGAGGAAATAAATGGTAATGTTGTAAAGTACCATATTTCCCCATGTGTAAGAAGCCTCCCTGTATAAGACGCACCTTAATTTTGGGGCACAAATTGTGAGAAAATGATAACAAATTCCAATAAACGGGAAATGCAGGTAAAAAATACTACAACCACTGTATAAGATGCACCCAGTTTTCTAACTCCACATTTTTCAAAAGATATGAGTCTTATACATGGGGAAATATGATATACACTCTCCAAATGTCTCTGTGAACATTTCTTTTTCTTTTTTTTTTTTTTACAAAAACAGAGAGAAAGTCAGAGAGAAGGATAGATAGGAATGGACAGACAGAAATGGAGAAAGTTTTTATTATGTGCCAGGACACAGATCAATCATCAGTTTTTCTTTGTGACCCCTTATGTGATCATTGCCTCCTGTATCATATGTGCGTTGACCAGGGGGCTACAGCTGATCAAGTGACCACTTGCTCGAGCCAGCGACCTTGGACCGATGCTGGTGAGCTTTGCTCAAACCACAGGAGCCCCTGCTCAAGCTAGCACCCTTGGGATCTCAAACCTGGGTCCTGCGCAATCCAGTTAAATACTCTAACCCCTGCATCATCACCTGTTTAGGCTGTGAACATTGTTTTTTTACTTTTTCTGAATTTTATTTAGTATTGTGTTTCTCAGTATGGGTGGAAAAGCTGTGTATTTTAAGGTTTTCTTGCCCTAAAATATATTCATCACTATATTTTTATATAGGTTTCCTTATGTAGTTTTTATTTCCATTAATTTTAAGGTATTTTGCAACCTGAATTATGATTTTCATGGGAGGGTATTTAGGAGTGGATTTCCTAACCTTCATAAAAGGAATGTTTCATTAATTTCTATTACTATTTACTATATTATGTGTAATGACAACAGGAAACATGCTTTATATCATTTCTAACGTTAGAGTTAGTTGAAACTTGCTTGAAAGAACATACAGGATTATCTGCGGTAAATGTTTTCCAAGTGCACTTCCTTGCTGCCACCTCGTGTGCACATTGGGAATAACAGCTCAGATCAGTTCACCTGGAAAAATACATCAGTTGTGTGTTGTGAATTATCTATCAATGTTGAAGGCAAGGCTAACTAAACTAAACTATTATAACTTGTAAATATAAGGAATTACTAGTTACTGCTTGCTCCTTCTTTCAACATTCATTGTAGTGAAAGCAAGAGATACACTCATTATCATTTCCATCCTATGAAGTTGGCTGGAACTTGCTCCATAGCACATACAATAACGGTCTCTGTTACATGTGCTTCCCTGCTGACATTTCGTGTGCATCTTGGGAATCACGCCTCAGTACAGGTCCAAAGGAATATTTGTTAGAGAGCATTCTCTATTAACATTGATTCCAATTTGCCATTTCTGTCAAGTTTTGTGTATTTTTAGTGGTTTTTTTTCTGAAAATCTCTTGGTTCATCTTGTTTTTCTTTTTTCCTTCCAGCCATACTTTCATAAAGCCTTTGAAAGTGCCCATCATATACCAAGCAGAGTTCTAGGAACTCATGTCCCTGCACTCAATGACTTCCCATTCTACTCTTTTAAATTTTGTCTTTTGAACTTTCTTTATATAAATCTACTTCGTGAATTGTAAAATAGGTTGTGCTTTGATTTGACAAGTATGTAGAATTTTAACAGCTTTTTTATTTTAAAAAATGATTTCTTATTGCAGAAGTCAAGAAAAATGATCTCAAAAGCAACAACAACAAATTTTCATACAGATATATTTACTGTTAATATTAAGACATTTTCTTTCCATATTCTTTGTATACCTATTATATTTCTTTATGTATATATACTCAACTATATTGGGTGTGTGTACATCTGTGTGCATAGATGTGCATCGCACATGAGCATATCTCTCTGTGTTTATAGTGTCTGTCATTTTTGGATATCTGTGTACATATGTAAATGAATATTTATTAATTCATTCTGGAAACACTTATTGTATTTCAATTATGAGCCAGGCAGTGTGCTCGGCACTTGTTTCCTCTAGTGAATGAGACAGACTCACTTTCTGTCTTTATGAATGCTACACTCTCATGCAGTACACAGAAAGATAAAATATGCAAAAATAAAATAAGTATAAGTTTATCAAGCACTGAATTTGGTAGTGCAATATTTTTTATGTCAATTATGATTTATTGTGGTGAGTTTCAGTATATCAGTTTCTCAGAAGGCTGAGCTGAGACATAAGTCTCAGTTTTTCAGCAATTCATGTTCACAGATGTAAAACTGAGAAAATATAGAAGTTATGAAACAAAGACCCAGGGAGGTGTTCTGTGAACCAAAGAACCCAGCTTGAGTGTGTTGACCAATGCTCAGATAAATTCTAATGTCCAAGGCTTAGGAGGTCTCTCAGTCTGGACTGCTGCCATGGCACAAGAGAAAGTCCATGTTTCGAAATGTTTCACTTTGTGCTAAAAAATTAGAAATAGTGATTATTCACCTGAATTTAAAGAGCTAAGAATAGTCTTCTGGTGTTGTCACCACAGAAGACTAGATAATCATTTTATTTTTAATTACCTATGATTTTTTCTAGAAAAATTTTTCTCCAAAATACAATGGCTTGCTCTCACCAGTACGTTCATTAGTAAAAGCATCACACCCATACGCTAATTTCATAGGTTTGCTCCTGGGTCAAGGAACATACAGTAACAGACTGATGTTTCTGACTATCTGTCTGTATTTTCCCCACTTTATCCTGCATCTGACATGAATAAATAAATAAAAGAAAAAATGACAATGGTTTTTTGTTGTTGTTTTTGCAGCTTAAACTGCATAGAATAATGAATTATATATTTCAAAATCTCACCCCAAGAAAAAATAAATGGTAAGGTCTTAAAGTTCCATATTTACCCATGTATAAGAAGCCTCCTTCTATAAGACATACCTTAATTTTGGGGCACAAATTTTGAGAAAATTATAACAAATGCAAATAAATGGAAGTGTAAATAAAAAATACTACAAGCACTGTATAAGACGCACCGAGTTTTCTAACCCCACTTTTTTCAAAATAGATGAGTCTTATACATGGGTAAATGTGGTATACACCCTCCAAATGTCTCTGTGAACATTTGTTTTTTTCTTTTTTTTTTTTTTTTACAGAGACAGAGAGAGAGTCAGAGAGAGAGATAGATAGGGACAGACAGAAAGAAATGGGCAGAGTTTTAATTATGGGCCATGTCACAGATCAATCATCAGTTTTTTGTTATGAGCGTTACGTGTTCACTGACTCCTGTCTCATATTTGCCTTGACAAGGGGGCTACAGCTGAATGATTGACCGCTAGCTCGAGCCAGCGACCTTGGGCACAAGCTCCTTAGAGTTGCTCAAACCACATGAGCCCATGCTCAAGCTGGCGCCCTTGGGATCTTAAGCCTGTGTCCTCCGCATTCCAGTCAAATGTTCTAACCACTTCGCATCGCCTGCTCAGTCTGTGAACATTTTTTTTTTACTTTCTCTGGATTTCATTTAGTATCCTGGTTCTTAATATAAGTAGAAAGGCTGTGTATATTAAGGTTCTCTTGCCATAAAATATATTCATAACTACATTTTTTCAATAGGTTTCCTTATGTAGTTTTTATTTCAAATAATTTTGAGGTATTTTACAACTTGAATTGTGATTTTTAGCGGAGGAGTTATTTAGGAATTATTTCTTTACCATCAAAAAAGGGATTTTTAGTTAATTTCTATTACTGTTTACTATATTAAGTGTAATGACAACAAGAAATATGCTTTATATCATTTCTAAGGTTAGAGGTAGTGGAAACTTGCTTGAAAGAACATACAGGATTATCTGTGGTAAATGTTTTCCAAGTGTGCTTACCTGCCTCCACCTCCTGTGCACCTTTGGAATAACCGTTCAGATCAGTTCACCTGGAAAAATATATCTGTTGGGTGTTGTGCATTATCTATCAATGTTGAATCCAAGCCTATATAAAAAAAAACTTTTATAACTTGTAAATATAAGTAAATTATAGTTACTGCTTGCTACTTCTTTCAATGTTAATTGTAGTGAAAGCAAGAGATATACTTGGTATCATTTCAATCCTCTGAATTTGGCTGGAACTTGCTCCATAGCACATACAATAATGGTCTCTGTTACATGTGCTTCTCTACTGACACCTCGTGTGCATCTTGGGAATCACGCCTCATTACTGGTGCAAAGGAATATTTTGGTAGACAGCGTTGTCTATAAACTTTGATTCCAATTTGCAGTTTCTGTAAAGATTTTATGTATCCTTAGTGGTTTGTTTTCTGAAAATCTCTCGGTTCATATTGTTTTTCTCTTTTCCTTCCAGCCATGCTTTCATAAAGCCTTTGAAAGTGCCCATCATATACTAGGCAGTGTGCTAGAAACTCATGTACATTCACTCAATGACTTCCATTTCTGCGCTTTTAACTTCTGTCTTTTTAACTTCTTTTTGTTCTGTATTTTTCTGAAGCTGGAAACTAGAGAGACAGTCAGCAGATTCCCACATGAGCCCGACCGAGTTCCACTCAGCACGTCAAACAGTGGGCGATGTTCTGCCCAATAGGGGCCGATGCTCTGCAACCCCAATTCCTAGACCTGTTGCGACCACATCCACACTTGCGCCTGTGGCAGAAGCCAAGGAGCCATCCCCAGCGCCCGGGTTATCTTTGCTTTAATGGAGCCTCTGCTGCAGAAGGGGAAGGGAGAGACAGAGAGGAAAAAGATGGGGAGAGGTTGAAAAGCAGGTGGTCATTTCTCCTGTGTGCCATGGCTGGGAATCAAACCTGGGACGTCTGGATGCGAAGCCGACACTCTACCACTGTGCCAACCAGCCAGGGCTTAACTTCTTTTATATACATCAACTTCGTGTACTGTAAAATAGGATGTGCTTTGATTTGAAAAGTATATTAATTTTCAAAATCTTTTTTATTATAAAATATGTATTCTTATTACAGAATTGCAAGAAAAAATGATCTCTAAAACAACCGCAACAAATTTTAATACAAATATATCAACTGTTAATATTATGACATTTACTTTTCCTATTCTTTGTGTACTTCTTATATTTCTCTATGTATATATACTCAGGTACATTGGGTTTGTGTACATCTGTGTGCATAGATGTGCATTGCACATGAGCATATTTCTCTGTGTCCATAGTGTCTGTCATTTCTGGATATCTGTGTACATATGCAAATGATTATTTATTTATTCATTCATTCATTCATTCAAGAAACACTTATTGTATTTATATTATGTGCCAGTCATTGTCCTCAATGCTGGCTGTCTACAGGGAATGAGAATGAATAACTTTCTGACTTTATGAATACTACACTGTCATGGGGTAGATAGAAAGAATAAATATATATATAAATAAAAAATCATATGTTTAAGAAGCACTGAATTTGGTAGTGCAATATTTTTGGTGTCAGGTATGATTTATTGTGGCGAGATTCAGTATATCATTTCCTCAGAAGGCAGAGCTGAGACGTAAGTCTCAGTTTTTCAGCAATGCATGTTCTCAGGTATAAAACTGAGAAAATATAGAAGTTATGAGACAAAGACCCTGGAAAATGTTCTGTGAAAAATAGATCCTAGCTTTTATGTGATAGACAAAGCTCAGATAAATTCTGATGTCCAAAGCACAGGAGGTCTCTCAGTCTGGACTACTGCCAAGGCAAAAGAGAAAGTGCATGTTAGGAAAGGGGTCACTTTGTGCTAAGCAATTGGAAATACTGATTATGTCCCTGAATTTCAAGAGCAAAGAAAGTCTTCTGGTGTTGTGACCACAGCAGTCTAGTTTATCATTTTATTACTTAAAATCCTCTGGTTTTCTCTAGTAAGTTTTTCCCCAAAAGACAATGGCTTGCTCTCACCAGATAGCTCATTAGTTAAAGCAAAACACCCATAGGCTAATGTCATAGGTTTTCTCCTGGGTCAAGGCATATACAGAAACAAATTGATGTTTCTGACCATCTGTCTGTCTTTTTCTCCCTTTATCTTGCCTCTAAAATAAATAAATAAATAAAAGAAAAAATGACAATGGCTTTTTTGTTGTTTTTTTTTGCAGCTTAAATTGCATTGAAGAATGAATTATGTTTTTCAAAATCTCACTCCAATAGGAAATAAATGGTAAGGTTGTAAAGTACCATATTTCCCCATGTATAAGAAGCTTCCCTGTGTGAGACGTACCTTAATTTTGGGGCACAAATCGTATGAAAATGATAACAAATGCCAATATACAGGAAATGCAAGTAAAAAAATTCTACAGCCACTGTATAAGACACACCAAGATTTCTAATTCCTCATTTTTCAAAAGATATGAATCTTTACATGGGGAAATATGCTAGACACTCTCCAAATGTCTCTGTGAACATATCCTTTTTCTTTTATCTTACAGAGACAGGGAGAAAGTCAGAGAGAGGGATAGATAGGGACAGACAGACAGAAATCGAGAAGGTGTTTATAATGTGCAAGGACACAGATCAATCATTAGTTTTTCTTTGTGACCCCTGAGGTTTTCATTGACTCCTGTCTCATATGTGCCTTCACCAGGGGGCTACAGCTGTTTCAATGACTGCATGCTTAAGCCAGCGACCTTGGGATCAAGATAGTGAGCTTTGTTCAAACCACAGGAGCCTTCGCTCAAGCTGGCGCCCTTGGAATCTCAAACCTGGGTCCTGCGCGTTCCAGTTAAATACTTTAACCCCTGCGTCATTGCCTGTTCAGGCTGTGAATATTTTTTTCTTTTACTTTCTCTGGAATTTATTTAGTATCATGTTTCTTAGTATGGATGGAAAGGTGGTGTATTTTAAGGTTTCTTGCCCTAAAATGTATTCCTCAATTCGTTTTTTCATAGGTTTTCTTATGCACTTTTTATTTCCATTAATTGTAAAGTATTTTGTAACTGGAATTGTGATTTTAAGGGGAGGGGTTTTTTGGGGGTGAATTTCCTTATCTTCAAAAAGGGGATTTTTTGTTAATTTCTATTACTGTTTACTATATTAAGTGTAATAACAACAGAAAACATGCTTTATATCATTTTTTACATAAGAGGTAGTTGAAACTTGCTTGAAATAACATACAAAAAGATCTGTGGGAAATGTTTTCCAAGTGCGCTTCCCTGCTGCAACCTTGTGTGTTCCTTGGGAATAACAGCTCAGAACAGATCAACTGGAAAATTACAGCAGTTGGGTGTTGTGCGTTATCTACCAATGTTGAATCCAAGACTACCCAGAAGATACTTTTATAACTTTTAAATATAAAAGAGTTCTAGTTACTGTTTGCTACCTGTTTCAACGTTAACTGTAGTGAAAGCAAGAGATATACTTGATATCATTTCAATCCTCTGAAGTTGGCTGGAAATTGCTCCATACCTCATACAATAATGGTCTCTGTTACATGTGCTTCTCTGCTGCCACCTCGTTTGCATCTTGGGAATCATGGTTCAATACAAGTCTAAAGGAAAGTTTTGGTATATAAGATTGTCTACAAACATTCATTCCAGTTAACTGGATCTGTGAAGTTTTTATGTATCCTTAGTGGTTTGTTTTTCGGGAATCTACCATTTCATTTTGTTTTTCTTCTTTCCTTTTAGCCATGCTTTCATAAAGCCTTTGAAAGTGCCCATCATATACCAAGCACTGTGCTAAGAACTCATTTCCCTGCACTCACTAACTTCCCATTTTACTATTTTTACATCTATTTAACTACTGTCATTTAAATCTACTAAATGTATTCTAAAATATGATGTGCTTTGATTTGACATGTATATTGAATTTAAACAGATTTTATTATATAAATGGTATTCTTATTGCAGAAGTGCAAAAAACTGATAAGAAAACAAAACAACAAATTTTCATACATAGATATCAGCTGTTAACTTTATGCCATTTTCTCTTTATATTCTTTGTGTACCAATTATATTTCTCTATGTATATGTACTCATGTACATTGGGTGCATGTACCCAAAGTGTGCATAGATGTGCATTGCACATGAGCATACCTCTCTGTTTTGATAGTGTCTGTCCTTTGTGGATATCTGTGTACATATGCAAATGACTATTCACTTTTTCAGTAAAAACTTGTTGTATTTTTTATATGCCAGGCACCATGCTCGATACTGATTGCCTATAGTGAATGAGACAGACTCACTCTCAGGATTTATGCATATTACCCTGTCATGGAGTAGTCAGAGGAAGGAAAAATATACATAAAAAATTAAAGTTGTGACAAACACTGGATTTCGTAGTGCAATACCTATGGTCCCAGTTGTGATTGATTGTGGCAAGGTTTAGTATATCAGTTTCTCAGAAGGCAGACCTGAGACATAAGTCTCAGTTCTTCACCAATCATTGATATCAGCTATAAAACTGAGAAAATTTACAAGTGATGAAACAATGAACCTGGGAGGTGTTCTGTGACCAAAAGAACCTAACTTGTAAGTGAAGACCCAGGCTCAGATAAATTCTGAAAACCAAAGCTTAGGAGGTTTCTCAGTCTGGACTGCTGCCATGGCACAAGAAAAATTGCATGTTAGGAAAGGTATCAATGCATTCTCTACAATCAGAAATACTGTATATCACTGTTTATGCCTTTGACTATCACGAGCATAGAAAAGTTTTCTGTTGCTGTCACCTCGGCAAACTAGATTATTATTTTATTTTTTAATATGCCTCAGGTTTTCTCGAGTAATTTTATCCCTTTAGACGGAATGGCTTGCTTACACCAGAGAGTTCAGTAGTTAGAAAATCTCACCCATATAGTAATATCATAGGTTTGATCCTGTTTCAATGCACATAGAGAAACAGATAGATGTTTCTGACTATCTGTCTGTTTCCCTCCACACACTTCCTTTCTCTACCATTAATAATTAAATAAAAGAAAAAATGACAATGGCTTTTTTTTTGTTTTTGCAGCTTATATTGCATAGAGGAATAAATTATGTTTTTTTTAAAATCTCCCCACAAGAAAAAATAGGTAGTAGCATTGTAAAGTACCATATTTCCCAATGCATAACCTGTCTCCCTGTAGAAGACACACCTTCATTTTTGGACACATAATTTGAGGAAATGATAACAAATGAGAAGAAACAGGAAATGCAAGTAAAAAATACTACAGCCACTGTATAAGACGCACCCTGTTTTCAAACCGCACATTTTTCAAAAAGTATGAGTCTTAAATGAGGGGTAATATGATATACACCCGCCGAATGTCCCTGTGAACATTTGATTTCTTTCTTTCTTTTTTTTTTTCAGAGACAGGGAGAGAGTCAGAGAGAGGGATAGATAAGGACACAGAGACAGGAACGTAAAGAGTTTTTTTTTTTATTATGTGCCAGGTCACAGATCAATCATCAGTAATTTGTTGTGTCAACTTAGTTGTTCCTTGACAGCTTTCTCATTGTGCCTTGACCAGGGAACTACAGCTACCAAGTGACCTCTTGCTCGAGTAGTGAGCCCATTGTACTAAAGCTGGTGAGCTTTGCACAAACCAGATAATCCCACCCTCAAGATGGCAACCTTGGTATTTCAAATATGGGTCCTTCGCATACCACTCAAATGCTCTATCCAATGCACCACCGCCTGCTCAGGCTGTGACAAGGTTTTTCTTTTACTTTCTCCGGATTTTGTTTAGTATCCTGTTTCATAGGATTGGTGGAAAGGCTTTCTATTTTAAAGGTTTTTTTGCACTAAAATATATTCCATTGGAATATATTTTGCACTAAAATAAATTCCACAACATTTTTCCATAGGTTTTTTTATGTAGTTTTTCTTTCCATTAAGTTTAAAGTATTTTGTAATTTGAATTTTGATTTTGAGTGGGGGTTATTTAGGACTGAATTTCTTAACTTAAAAAAGGAAGTGTTTTTCAGTTAGTTTTTAGTTCTGATTTCTATAGTACGTGTAATGACAACAAGAAACATGCTTTGCATGATTTCAAAGGTTTGAGGTAGTTGAAATTTGCTTGAAAGAATATACATGATTGCCTGTGGAAAATGTTTTCCAAATACGCTTCTCTGCTGCCACCTCATATTCAACTTGGGAATAACATCTCAGAGCAGATCACCTGAAAAAATACAAAAGTTGGGTGCTGTTCATTATCTATCAATGTTAAGACCAAGACTATTTAGAATATAATTTTTAACTTGTAAATATAAGAAATTTCTAGTTACTGTTTGCTACTTGTTTCAACATTAACTCTAGTGAAAGCAATAAACATACCTGATATAATTTCAATCCTCTGAAGTTTGCTGAAACTTACTGCATAGCACATACAATAATGGTTGCTCTTATATGTGCTTCTCTGCTGCCACCTCGTGTGCATCTTTGGAATCACGCCTTAGTACAGATCCAAAGGTTAGGAATGGTAGTGAGGATTCTCTAAAAATGTTGATTCCAAATTGCCGTTTCTGTAAGTCTTTTGTGTATTCTTAGTGATTTGATTTATGGGAATTTATCAGTTCATCTTGTTTTTTTCTTTCCTTCCAGCAATGCTTTCATAAGATCTTTCAATGTCCTCCTCATATACCAGGCACTGTGCTAGGAACTACATGAGTAGTTGCTGCACTAAATGTCTTCCCATTCTACTATTTTACTTCTGTCTTTGAACTCTTTTATTTAAATCTTCTTAATGTATTGTAAAATAGGATGTGCTTTGATTTTACAAGTATATTCAATTTAACTATGTTTTTACTTTATTTTATTTTATTTTTTTGTATTTCCTGAAGCTGTAAACGGGGAGAGACAGTCAAACAGAATCCCGCATGTGCCCGACCGGGATCCACCCGGCAAGCCCACTAAAGGCAATGCTTTGCCCACCAGAGGGCGATGCTCTGCCCCTCCGTGGTCTCGCTCTGCCACAACCAGAGCCACTCTAGCGCTTGGGGCAGAGGCCAAGGAGCCATCACCTGTATCCGGGCCATATATGCTCCAAAGGAGCCTTGGCTGTGGGAGGGGAAGGGAGAGACAGAGAGGAAGGAGGGGGGGTGGAGAAGCAAATGGGCGCTTTTCCTACGTGACCTGGCCGGGAATCGAACCCGGTTCCCCTGCATGACAAGCCGACGTTCTACTGCTGAGCCAACCAGCCAGGGCCTAATTCATTTTTATTATAAAAACTGTATTCTTATTGTAAGTGCAAAAAAAATTATAAGAAAAGGAAACAACAAATTTTCATACAGAGATATCTACTGTTCATATTATGACATTATCTTTCCATATTCTTAGTGTACCTAATATATTTCTCTATCTACACATTCTAAGGTACATAGGGTGTGCATACATCTGTGTGCATAGATATGCATTGCATATGAGCATATCTCTCTGTGTCCACAGTGTCTATCATTTGTGGATACCTGAGTATGCATACAAATTAGTATTTATAATTTCATTCATTAAAAATTATTGTATTTCTATTATGTGCCAGGCACTGTGCTCAAAACTGGTTGCCTATAGTGAAAGAGACAGAATAACTTTCTGTCTCTATGAATAATAGACTGTCATGCTGCAAACAAAGGAAGAAAAAATATACATAAATAAAATAATTGTAAGTTGTGACAAGCACTGGATATAGTAGTGCAATGTCTTGTTCCCAGATTTCATTGAGGGAAGTGACATTCAGAGTATCAGTTTCTCGAAAGGCAGAGCTGAGACATAAGTCTCACTTCTTCAGCAATGCATGTTCTCAGCTATAAAACTGAGAAAATTCTCAAGTGATGAAACAAAGACCCTGGGAGGTTTTGTGTTACCAAAAGAACCTGGCTTGTAAGTGGTGACCCAGGCCCAGATAAATTCTGATTTCCAAAGCTTAGGAGGTCTCTTAGTCTGGACTGCTACAACAGCACAAGAAAAAAGTGCATGTTAGGAAAGAAGTCACACCGTGGTAAACAATCAGAAATATTGTTTATGCCCCTGACTGTCAAGAGCAAAGAACAGTCTTCTGGTGTTGTAACAACAGCAGCCTAGATTATTATTTTCCTTTTTAATTACCTCAGGTTTCTTTAGTAATTATTTTTCCCTAAAGACAATGGCTTGCTATTACCAGAGAGATGAGTAGATAGAGCATCACACCCATACACTAATGTTATAGGTTTGGATCTGTGTCTAGGCACATACAGAAACACGTTGATGTTTCTGACTATATGTTTGTCTGTTTTCCCCCCTCTTCCTCCCTCTAACATTAAAAAGTAAATGAAAGAAAAATGACAATGGCCTTTTTTGTTGTTTTTGCAGCTTAAATTGCTTAGAGGAATGAATTATGTTTTTCAAAATCTTACCCCAAAATGAAATAAGTGGTAAGGTTGTAAAGTACCATATTTCCTCATGTAAAGTAGCCTCCCTGTATAAGAAGCACCTTAATTTTGAGGCACAAAATTTGAGAAAATGATAACAAATGCAAAGAAACAGGAAATGCAAGTAAATACTCAACAACCACTGTATAAGACACACCCAGTTTTCAAAGCCCACATTTTTAAAAATGATGAGTTTTATAATATGAAAATATGGATAGAACCTCCAAATGTCTCTGTGAACATTTCTTTCTTTCTATTTTCTTTCTTTTTTACAGAGACATAGAGAGAGTCAGAGAGCGGGATAGATAGGGACAGACAGACAGAAATGGAGAAAATTTTTATTATGTGCCATGTCACAGATCAATCATCAGTTTTTCGTTGGGACACCTTAGTTGTTCATTGACTGCTCTCTCATATGTGCCTTCACTAGGGGGCTACAGCTGAACAAGTGACCCCTTGCTCGAGCCAGCGACCTTGGGCTCAGCTGTTGAGCTTTGCTAAAACAAGATGAGCCCACACTCAAGCTGGTGACCTAGGTATCTCAAAACTGGGTACTGCACATTCCAGTCAAATGCTCTACCCACTGTGCAACTGCCTTGTCACTCTGTGAACATTTTTTTTTTACATTCCCTGGATTTTATTTAGTATCCTGGTTCTTTGTATGGTTAGAAAGAGCATGTATTTTAAGGATTTTTTCCCCTAAAATATATTTATTACTACAATTTTCCATAGATTTTTTTATGTAGTATTAATTTTCATTAATTTTTAAGTATTTTGTAACTTGAATTGTGAGTTTGAGGGGGGGTTATTTAGGATTGAATTTCTTAACTTAAAAAAGAAAGGCTTTTGGCCCTGGCCGTTTGGCTCAGTAGTAGAGCATCGGCCTGGCATGCAGAAGTCCCGGGTTTGATTCCCAGCCAGGGCACACATGAGAAGTGCACATATGTTTCTCTACCCCTCCTCCTCTCCTTTCTCTCTGTCACTTTCTTCCCCTCCCGCAGCCGAGGCTCCATTGGAGCAAAGATGGCCCGGGCACAGGGGATGTCTCCTTGGCCTCTGCCCCAGGCGCTTGTGTGGCTCTGGTTGCAACAAAGCAACACCCCAGAGGGGTAGAGCATCACCCGTTGGTGGGCAGAGCATCGCACCAGGGTGGGCATGCTGGGTGGATCCCGGTTGGGCACATGCGGGAGTCTGTCTGACTCTCTCTCCCCATTTCCAGCTGCAGAAAATTAAAAAAAAATTTATATATATATATAATATAAAAAAATAAAAAATAAAAAAATAAAATAGAAAGGGTTTTTAGTTTCTATGAATGATTACTAGAGTAAGTATAATGACAACAAGAAACATGCTTTATATGATTTCAAAGGTTTGAGGTAGTTAAAACTTGCTTGAATGAATATACAGGAATGTCTGTGGTAAATGTTTCCCAAGTGTGCTACTCTGCTGCCATCTCGTGTGAACCTTGAGAATAACAGCTCAGAGCAGTTCACCTTAAAAAATACAGCAGTTGAGTGTTGTGCATTATCTATCAACATTGAATCCAAAACTATCTAGATAGAAGATATTTTTTTTAATAAATTTTTATTAATGGTAATGGGATGGCAATAATAAATCAGGGTACATATATTCAAAGAAAACATGTCTAGGTTATTTTGTCATTAAATTATGTTGCATACCCCTCGCGCAAAGTCAGATTGTCCTTCGCCACCCTCTATCTAGTTCTCTGTGCCCCTCCCCCTCCCCCTAACTCTCCCCCTGTCCTCCCTCCCCCCCACCCCTGGTAACCACCACACTCTTGTCCATGTCTCTTAGTCTCATTTTTATGTTCCACCAATGTATGGAATCATGTAGTTCTTGTTTTTTCTGATTTACTTATTTCACTCCTTATAATGTTATCAAGATCCCACCATTTTGCTGTAAATGATCTGATGTCATCATTTCTTATGGCTGAGTAGTATTCCATAGTGTATATGTGCCACATCTTCTTTATCCAGTCTTCTATTGAAGGGCTTTTTGGTTGTTTCCATGTCTTGGCCACTGTGAACAGTGCTGCAATGAACATGGGGCTACATGTGTCTTCACGTATCAATGTTTCTGAGGTTTTGGGGTATATACCCAGTAGAGGGATTGCTGGGTCATAAGGTAGTTCTATTTGCAGTTTTTTTGAGGAACCACCATACTTTCCTCCATAATGGTTGTACTACTTTACAGTCCCACCAACAGTGAATGAGGGTTCCTTTTTCTCCACAGCCTCTCCAACATTTGCTATTACCCGTCTTGTTGATAATAGCTAATCTAACAGGGGTGAGGTGGTATCTCATTGTAGTTTTGATTTGCATTTCCCTAATAACTAATGAAGCTGAGCATCTTTTCATATATCTGTTGGCCATTTGTATCTCTTCCTGGGAGAAGTGTCTATTCATGTCCTCTTCCCATTTTTTTATTGGATTGTTTGTTTGTTTGTTGTTGAGTTTTATGAGTTCTTTGTAAATTTTGGAAATTAGGCCCTTAAGAAGATACTTTTATAACTTGTAAATATAAGGGAGTTCTAGTTACTGTTTGCTACCTGTTTCAACATTAACTGTAGTGTAAGCAAGAGATATACTTGATATAATTTCAATCCTCTGAAGTTGGCTGGGACTTGCTGCATAACACATACAATAATGGTCTCTGTTTCATGTGCTTCTCTGCTGCCACTTCGTGTGCATGTTGGGAATCATGCCTCAGTACAGATCCAAAGGAAAGGAATGGTAGAGCGGATTGTCTAAAATGTAGATTCCAATTTGCCTTTTCTGTAATGTTTTTGTTTATTCTTTGTGGGGTTTTTTCTGGGAGTCTATCGTTTCATCTTGTTTTTCTTCTTTTCTTCCAGCCATGCTTTCATAAAGCCTTTGAAAGTGCCCATCATATACCAGGCACTGTGCTAAGAACTCATGTATCTGCACTCAGTCCCTTCCCATTCTACTATTTTTACATCTGTCTTTGGAACTTCTTTCATTTAAATCTACCTAATGTATTGTAAAACATGATATGCTTTGATTTGACAAGTACATATAATTTTAATTCTTTTTTTATTATAAAAATGGTACTTATAGCAAAAGTACAAAAAAATGATAAGAAAAACCAAACAAAAATTTTTATACATAGATATCAACTGTTAAATTTATGCCATTTTCTTTCCATATTTTTTGTGTACCAATTATATTTCTCTATGTATATGTACTCAGGTACATTAGTTGTGTTTACCCAATGTATGCATAGATGTGCATCACACATGAGCATACCTCTCTGTTTCAATAGTTTCTGTCATTTGTGGATATTTGTGTATGTATGCAAATGAATATATATTCACTCTTCCAGTAAAAACTTATTGAATTTTTATTATATTCCAGGCACTGTCCTTGGCACTGGTTGCCAATAGTGAATGGGACAGACTCACTTTCCATCTTTATGGATATTACATTGTCATGGAGTAGAAAGAGGAAGGAAAAATATACATAAAAATTATAAGTTGTGACAAACACTGGATTTGGTAGTGCAATATATTTGGTCCCAGTTGTGATTGATTGTGGCATGGTTAAGTATATCAGTTTCTCAGAAGGCAGAGCTGAGGCATTAGTCTCGGTTCTTTAGGAATGCGTGATCTCAGCCATAAAACTGAGAAAATTTACAAGTGATGCAACAAATATCCTGGGAGGTGTTTTGTGACTTAAAGAACCTAACTTGTAAGGGCTGACCCAGGCTCAGATAAATTCTGAACACCAAAGCTTAGGAGGTTTCTCAGTCTGGACTGCTGCCACAGCACAAGAAAAAGTGCATGTTAGGAAAGGTGTCAATTCGTGCTCAACAATCAGAAATACTGTTTATGCCCCTGACTGTCAAGAGCATATAAAAGTCTTCTGGTTTTGTCAATACAGAAGACTCGATTATTATTTTATTACTTAATTGCCTCAGGTTTTCTCAAGTAATTTTGTCCCTCAAGAGACAATGGCTTGCTTACACCAGAGAGCTCAGTAATTAGAGCATCACACCCAAACAGTAATATCATAGGTTTGGTACTTTTTAAGGCACATACATAAACAGATTGATGTTTCTGACTGTCTGTCTTTTCCCCCCCAATGCTTCCCTCTAACATTAATAATTAAATAAAACAAAAAATTACAATGGCTGTTTTTTTCCTGTTTTTGCAGCTTAAATTGCATAAAGGAATGAATTATGTTTTTCATAATCTCACCACAAGAGGAAATAGGTAGTAAGTTTGTAAAGTACCATATTTCCCCATGCATAATATGCCTCCCTGTAGAAGACTCACCTTCATTTTTGGGCACAAAATTTGAGAAAATGAGAACTGTGAAGAAACAGGAAGTGCAAGTAAAAAATACTACAACCACTGTATAAGACGAACCCAGTGTTCTAACTCCACATTTTCAAAAAAGATGAGTCTTTTACATGGGGAAATATGGTATACACTCGCCAAAATTCTCTGTGAACATTTTTTTTTCTTTTTCTTTTTTTTTCAGAGACAGGGAGAGAGTCAGAGAGAGGGATAGATAGAGACAGACAGACAGAAATGGAGAGAGTTTATATTATGTTCCAGGTTACAAATCAATCATCAGTTTTTCGTAGTGACCCTTTACGTGTTCATTGACTCCTGTCTCACATGTGCCTTGACCAGGGGCTACAGCTGATCGAGTGACCAATTGCTCAAGCCAGCAACCTTAAGCTCAAGCTGGTGAGAGTTGTCAAACCACATGAGCCCACACTCAAGCTTGGTCCCTTGGGATCTCAAACCGGGGTCCTCCGTATTCCAGTCAAATTCTCTTACCACAGTGCCATCGCCTGCTCAGGCTGTGAACATTTATGTCTTTTATTTTTCTAGATTTTATTTAGTATCGTGGTTTTTAGTATGGTTGGAAAGGCTGTGTATTTTAAGGTTTTCTTGCCCTAAAATATATTCATCACTACCTTTTTCCATAGTTTTCCTTATATAGTTTTAATTTCCATTAATTTTAAGGTATTTTGCAACTAGAATTGTAGTTTTGAGGGGGGTGTTATTTAGGAGTGATTTTCCGTATCTTCAAAAAAGGGATTTTTAGTTAATTTATATTACTGTTTACTATATTAAGTGTGATGACAACAAGAAACGTGCTTTATATTATTTCCAAGGTTAGAGGTAGTTGAAACTAGCAGGAAAGTACATACAGGATAATCTGTGGTAAATGTTTTCCAAGTGTGCTTTCCTGCTGTTCCCTCGTGTGCACCTTAGGGATAATAGCTAAAATCAGTTTACCCGAATAAATACATCCGTTGGGTGTTGTGCGTTATCTATCAATGTTGAATCCAAGGCTATCTAAAAGAAACTTTTATAACTTGTAAATATAAGGAATTTCTAGTTTCTTTATGCTAATTCTTTCAACATTAATTGTAGTGAAAACAAGACATATAATTGGTATCATTTCAATCCTCTGAGGTTGGCTGGAACTTTCTCCATAGCACATACAATAATGGTCTCTGTTACATGTACTTCTCTGCTGCCACCTCGTGTGAATCTTGGGAATCAAGCCTCAATACAGGTCCAAAGGAATAGTTTGGTATAGAGCATTTTTTATAAATGTTGATTTCAATTTTCCGTTTCTGTAAAGTTTTTGTGTATCCTTAGTCGTTTTTCTTCTGAAAATTTCTCGGGTCATCTTGTTTTTCTTTTTTTCTTCCAGGCATGCTGTCAAAAACCCTTTGAAAGTGCCCACCATATACCAGGCACTGTGCTAGGAAATCATGTCCCTATCTCAATGACTTCCAATTCTACTCTTTTAACTACTGTCTTTTGAACTTGTTTTATATAAATCAATTTCGTGTATTGTAAAATAGGATGTGCTTTGGCTTGACAAATATGTTAAATTTTGACAGCTTTTTTAGTATAAAAAAAAGAATTCTTACTGCAGAAGTGCAAGAAAAATGATCTCAAAGATAACAACAAATTTTTATACAGATATATCTACTGTTAATATTAGGGTATTTTCTTTCCATATTCTTTGTGTACCTATTATATTTCTGTATGTATATATACTCAGGTACATTGGGTGTGTGTATATCTGTGTACATAGATGTGCATTGCACATGAGCATATCTCTCTGTGTCCACAGTGTCAGTCATTTTTTTATATATGTGTATGTATGCAAATGACTATTTATTCATTCATTCAGGAAACACTTATTGTATTTCTGTTATGTGGCAGGCACTGTGCTCGACAGTGGTCACCTATCATACATGAGACAGACTCAATTTTTCTCTTTATGAATACAACACTGTCATGGCATAGACAGAAAGAGAAAAATATACATCAATAAAATAATCGTAAGTATAACAAGCACTGAATTTGGTAGTGCAATATCTTTGGGGTCAGTAAAGCTTTATTGTGGTGGAGTTCAGTATATCAGTTTCTCAGAAGGCAGAGCTGGGACATAAGTGTCCATTTTTTAGCAATGCGTGTTCTCAGGTAAAAAACTGAGAAAATATAGAAGTTATGAAACGAAGACCCTGGAAGGTGTTCAGTTAGCAGAAGAATCTAGCTTGTATGTGGTGACCAAAGCTCAGTTCAATTAATGATGTCCAAAACTTAGGAAGTCTCACAATCTTGACTGCTGCCACAGAACAAGAAAAAGTGCATGTTAGGATGGGGTCACTGTGTGTTAAAAAATTAGAAATAGTGATTATGCCCCTGAATTTCAAGAAGAAAAAAAAAGCTTCTGGTGTTGTCACCACAGCAGACTAGTTTATTATTTTATATATAATTACCTATGGTTTTCTCTACTAAATATTTCACCCAAAAGACAATGGCTGGCTCTCACTAGAGAGCTCAATATTTAAGTCATAACACCCATATGCTAATGTCATAGGTTTGCTCCTGGGTCAAGGCACATACAGAAACAGATTGATGTTCCTGATTGTCTGTCTGTCTTTTCCCACCTTTATCATGCCTCTAACATGAATAAATGAATAAAAGAAAAAATGAAAATGGCTTTTTTGTTGTTGTATTTACAGCTTAATTTGCATAGAAGAATGAATTATGTATTTTGAAATCTCCCCCCAAGAGGAAATAAATGGTAAGTTTATAAAGTACCATATATTCCCATGTATAAGAAGTTTCCCTGCATAAATGCACCTTATTTGGGGGGCTCAAAGTTTGAGTAAATGATAGCAAAAGTGAATAAATGAGATATGCATGTAAAAAATTCTACAACCACTGTAAAATATGAACCCAGATTTCTAACCCCACATTTTCCAAAATATATGAGTCTTATTCATGAGGAAATATGATATATACACACCAAATGTCTATGCAAACATTACTATTTTACTTTTTTTGTTCCATAGTCAGGGAGAGAGTCAGAGAGAGGGATAGATATGGACAGACAGACAGAGAGAGAGTTCTTATTATGTGCCAGGTCACAGATCAATCATCAGTTTTCCGTTGTGACCCCTTACTTGTTCATTGACTACTGTCTCATATGTGCCTTGACCAAGGGCCTATAACTCATAGAGTGACCACTTGCTCTAGACAACGACCTTGGGCTCAAGATGGAGAGCTCTTCTCAAACCACATGAGCCCACGCTCAAGATGGCATTCTTGGGATTTCAAACCTGAGTCCACCACATTCCAGTCAATTGCTCTAAGACTGCACCATTGCCTGTTCACGCTGTGAACATTTTTTCTTTTACTTTCTCTGGATTTTATTTAGTGTTCTGGTTATTAGTACGGGTGGAAATGCTGTGTGTTTTAAGGTTTTCTTGCCCTAAATTAGATTCATCACTCCATTTTTCTATAGGTTTCCTTATGTAGTTTTTATTTCCATTAATTTTAAGGTATTTTTCAACTTGAATTGTGATTTTGAACGGAAAGAGTTTATTTAGGAGTTAATTTCCTTACCTTCAAAAAAGTGATTTTTAGTTAACTTGTATTACTGTTTACCAAATTAAGTGTGAGGACAACAAGAAACATGCTTTATATCATTTCTAAAGTTAGAGGTAGTAGAAACTTGCTTGAAAGAACATACAGGATTATCTGTGGTAAATGTTTTCCAAGTGCACTTCCCTGCTGCCACCTCATGTGCACCTTGGGAATAACAGCTCAGATCAGTTTATCTGGATAAATACATCACTTGTGTGTTGTGTGTTAACTATCAAAGTTGAATCCAAGGCTATATATAATAAAGTATTATAACTTGTAAATATAACCAATTTCTAGTTACAGCTACTACATCTTTCAACATTAATTGTCGTGAAAGAAAGAAAAATTCTTGGTATCATTTCAATCCTCTGAGTTTTGATGGAACTTTCTCCATAGCACATACAATAATGGTCTCTGTTACATGTGCTTTTCTGCTGCCACCTAGTTTGCACCTTGGAATCAAGCCTCGGACCAGGTCCAAAGGAATAGTTTGGTACAGAGCATTTTCTATAAACGTTGATTCCAATTTGCCATTTCTGTAAAGGTTTTGTGTATCCTTAGTGGTTTGTTTTCAGAAAATCTCTCAGTTCAACTTATTTTTCTTCTTTACTTCCAGCCATGCTTTCATAAAGCCTTTGAAAGTGCCCATCATATACCAGGCACTGTGCTAGGAACTCTTATTCCTGCACTCAATGACTCCCCATTCTACTCTTTCAACTTCTGTCCTTTGAACTTTTTTTACATAAATCAACTTACTGTATTGTAATATAGGATGTGCTTTGATTTGACAAGTATATTGAATTTTAACAGCTTTTTTTTATAAAAAAGTATGCTTATAGCAGAAGTGCAAGAAAAAGGATCTCAAAAACAACAACAACAAATTTTCATACAGATATATCTACTGTTAATATTAGGACATTTCTTTCTATATTCTTTGTGTTCATATTATATTTCTGTAAGTATATATACTCAGGTACGTTGAGTGTGTGTACATCTGTGCGCATAAATGTGCATTGCCTTGAGCATATCTCTCAGTGTCAACAGTGTCTGTGATTTGTGGATATTTGTGTACATATACAAATGACTATTTATTCATTCATTCAGGAAACACATATTGTATTTGATTAATTGCCAGGGACTGTGCTCAACACTGGTTTCCTATAGTGAATGAGACAGTCTTACTTACTGTCTTTATAAATACTACAATGTAATGGGGTAGAAGAAAAGAGAAAAATATACATAAATAAAATAAACATAAGTTTAACAAGCACTTAATTTGGTAGTGCAATATCTTTGGTGTTAGTTATGATTTATTGTGGTGAGGTTCAGTATATCAGTTTTTCAGAAGGCAGTGCTGAGACATAAGCCTCTGGTTTTCAGTAATGCATGTTCTCAGGTGTAATACAGAGAAAATATAGAAGACCTTGTGAGGTGATCTGTGAGCAAAAGTCCCTAGCTTCTATGTATTGACCAATGCTCAGTTAAATTAATGATGTCCAAAGCTTAGGAGGTCTCTCAATCTGGATTGCTGCCACGGCACAAGAGAAAGTGCATATTAGGAAAGGTGTCACGTTGTGCTAAACAATTAAAAATACTGATTATGCCCTTGAATTTCAAGAGCAAATAAAAGTCTTCTGGTGTTGGAACCACAACAGACTAGATAATAATTTTAATTTTAATTACCTCTGGTTATCTCTAGTAAATTTATTCACCAAATAACAATGGCTTGTTCTCACCAGAGAGCTCAGTAGTTAAAACATCACACCCATACGCTAATATCATAGGTTTTCTCATGCGTCAAGGCACATACAAAAACAAATTGATGTTTCTGACTGTCTGTCTGTCTTTTCCCCCCTTTATCCTGCCTCTAACATGAATAAATATATAAAAGAAAAAATGAGAATGGCTTTATTGTTGTTGTTTTTGCAGCTTAAATTGCATAGAAATATGAATTATGTTTTAAAAAATCTCACCCCAAGAGGAAATAAATGGTAAGGTTGTAAAGTACCATATTTCCCCATGTATAAGCAGGTTCCCTGTATAAGTTGCACCTTATTTGGAGGGCTCCAACTTTGAGTAAATTATAGCAAAAGTAAATCAACAAGAAACAAAAGTAAAAAATTCTACAATCACTGAATAAGACGCACCCAGTTTTCTATATCCACATTTTTCAAAAAAGATGAGTCTTATTCATGGGAAAATATGATATATACCCACCAAATGTCTCTGTGAATATTTATTTTTTTCTTTTTTTTTTCCAGAGACAGGGAGATAGTCAGAGAGGAATAGAAAGTGATAGACAGATGCACCCAGTTTTCAAACCCCACATTTTTCATAAAGATGAGTCTTAAACGAGGGCAAATATGGTATAAACCTGCCGAATGTCTCTGTGAACCCTATCTTTCTTTCTTCTTTCTTTCTTTCTTTCTTTCTTTCTTTCTTTCTTTCTTTCTTTCTTTCTTTCTTTCTTTCTATCTTTCTTTTTTTCTTTTCTTTTTTACAGAGACAGTGAGAGAGTCAGAGAGACGGATAGATAGGGACATACAGACTACAAGGTAAAGAGTTTTTTTTTAATTATGTGCCAGGTAACAGATCAATCATCAGTTTTTTGTTGTGACAACTTAGTTGCTCATTGACTGCTCTCTAATTGTGCCTTGACCAGGCAACTACAGCTGACCGAGTAACCTCTTGCACAAGCCAGTGAGCACATTGGGCTAAAGCTGGTGTGCTTTGCTTAAACCAGAAAAGCCCTTGCTCAAGCTAACAACCTTGGTATCTCAAACCTAGGTCCTCCGCATTCCAGTCAAATGCTCTATCTGCCGCGCCACCACCTCCTCAGGCTGTTTAAATTTTTATCTTTTATTTTCTCTAAATTTTGTTTAGTATCTTGTTTCACATTATGGGTGGTAATGTTGTGCATTTTAAGGTTTTTTTTCCACTAAAATGTATTCATGACAACATTTTTCCATAGGTTTTCTTATGTAGTTTTTATTTCCATTAAGTTTAAAGTATTTTGTAACTTGAATTTTGATTTTGAGCAGGGGTTATTTAGGAGTGAATTTCTTAACTTAAAAAAGGTAGGGTTTTTTAGTTAGTTTTTATTACTGATTTCTAGAGTAAGTGTAATGACAAAAAGAATCATGCTTTATATCATTTCAAAGGTTTGAGGTAGTTGAAATTTGTTTGAAAGAAAATACAGGATTGTCTGTGGGAAATGTTTTCCAAATGCGCTTCTCTGCTGCCACCTCGTGTTCACCTTGGGAAAAACGTATCTGAGCAGTTCACCTGAAAAAACACAGCAGTTGGTGGTTGTGCTTTATCTATCAATGTTGAAGCCAAGACTATTTAGAATATATTTTATAACTTGTAAATATAAGGAATTTCCAGTTAATGTTTGCTACTTGTTTCAACGTTAACTCTAGTGAAATCAATAGACATATTTGATATTATTTCAACCCTCTGAAGTTGGCTGAAACTTGCTGCATAGCACATACAATAATGGTCTCTGTGACATGTGCTTCTCTGCTGCCACCTCGTTTGCATCTTGGGAACCACACCTCAAAACAGATTCAAAGTAAAGAAATAGTAGAGAGGATTGTCCACAAACGTTGATTCCAATTTGTCAGTTCTCTAAATATTATCTGTATTCTTAGTGATTTGATTTCTGGGAATCTCTTGGTTCACCTTGTTTTTCTTCTTTCCTTCCAGCAATGCTTTCATAAAGCCTTTGAATGTTCCCATCATATACCAGGCACTGTGCTAGGAATTGTATGAGTAGTTGGTGCACTCAATGTCTTCCCATTCTACTATTTTTACTTCTGCTGGTGGACTCCTTTATTTAAATCTTCTTAATGTATTGTAAAATAAGATGTGCTTTGATTTGAAAAGTATGTTGAATGTAACTGCTTTTTTATTATAAAAACTGTATTCTTATTGCAGAAGTTCAAGAAAAACTGAATAGAATACAAAACAGCAAATTTTAATCCAGAGATAACTACTGTTAATATTATGACATTATCTTTCCATATTCTTAGTGTACCTATTTTATTTGTATATCTATATGTACTAAGGTACATTGGGTGTTCATACATCTGTGTGTATAGATGTGTATTGCATATGTGCATATCTCTCTGGGTCCACATTTTCTATCATTTGTGGATACATTTGTATGCATGCAAATTACTATTTATTCTTTCATTCATTAAAAACTGATTGTATTTCTACTATGTTCCAGGCACTCTGCTCTACACTGGTTTCCTATAGTGAAAGAGACAGACGGTCTATATGAATAATACACTGTCATGTTGTAGACAGAGGAAGAAAAATGTACATAAATAAAATAATTATAAGTTGTGACAAGCACTGGATATAGTAGTGCAATGTCTTTTTTCCAGGTTACATTGATCGTGGCAATGTTCAGTATATCAGTTTCTCGAAAGGCAGAGCTGAGACCTAAGTCTCAGTTCTTCAGCAATGCATGTTCTCAGCTATAAAACTGAGAAAATTCTCAAGCACTGAAACAAAGACCCTGGGAGGTGTTCTGTGAGAAAAAGAACCTAGCTTGTAAGTGGTGACCCAGGCTAAGATAAATTCTGATGTCCAAAGCTTAGGAGTTCTCTCAGTCTGGACTGATGCAACAGCACAAGAAAAAAGTGCATTTTAGGAAAGAGGTCACATCATGGTAAACAATCAGAAATATTTTTCATTCTCCTAAGAGTCAAGAGCAAAGGAAAGTTTTCTGGTGTTGTCACCACAACAGACTAGATTATTGTTTTATTTTAATTACCTCAGTTTTTCTCTAGTAATTTTTCCCCCTAAATACAATGGCTTGATATCACTAGAGAGCTCAGTAGATAGAGCATCACACACATACACTAATATCATAGGTTTGGTCCTTGGACTAGGCACATACAAAATCCCATTGATGTTTCTGACTATCTGTGTGTCTGTTTTCACCCTCTTCCTCCCTCTAACATTAATAAATAATAAAAGAAAAATGACAATGCCTTTTTTTTGGTGTTTTTGCAGCTTAAATTGCTTAGATGAATGAATTATTTTTTTGAAAATCTCACCCCAAGAGGAAATAAGTGGTAAGGTTGTAAAGTACCATAGCTCCCCATGTATAAGTAGCCTCCTTCTATAAGTAGCACTTTAATTTCGGGGCACAAAATTTGAGAAAATGATAAGAAATGTGTAGAGACAGGAAATGCAACTAAAAATACAACAACCACTGTATAAGATGCACCCAGGTTTCAAACTTCACATTTTTAAAAATGATGAGATTTATACATAGGAAAATATGGATAGAAACTCCAAATGTCTCTGTGAACATTTCTTTCTTTCCTTTATTTCTTTTTTCCAAAGTCATAGAGAGTGTGAGGGAGAGGGATAGATAGGGGCAGACAGACAAGAATGGAGAAATATTTTTATTATGTGCCAGGTCACAGTTCAATCATCATTTTTTCGTAAGAACACCTTAGTTGTTCATTGACTGCTCTCTTATATGTGCATTGACCAGGAGGCTACAGCTGACCGAATGACCCCTTGCTCGTGACAGCAACATTGGGATCAAGCTGTTGAGTTTTGCTAAAATGAGATAAGCTCAAGCTGGCGAATTTGGGATCTCAAATCTGGGTACTGCGCATTCCAGTCAAATGCTGTATGTACTACGCCACTACCTTGTCAGTCAGTGAACATTTTGTTTCTTTTATATTCTCTGGATTTTATTTAGTATCCTGGTTCTTACAATGGGTGGAGAGGCTGTTTATTTTAAGGTTTTATTCCTCTAAAATATATTCATCACTACATTTTTTATAGATTTTCTTATGTAGTTTTTCTTTTCATTAATTTTAAAGTATTTTGCAACTTGAATTGTGATTTTGAGGGGGGGTTATTTAGGAGTGTATTTCATTACCTTAAAAAAAGGGATTGTAGTTAATTTCTATTATTTTTTAGTAAATTAATTGTAATGACGACAAGAAACATGCTTTATATTATTTATAAGGTTAGAGGTAGTTGAATGTTGCTTAAAAGAACATACAGGATTATCTGTGGAAAATGTTTTTCAAGAGCGCTTCCCTGCTGCCACGTCGTTTGCACCTTGGAAATAACAGCTCAGAGTAGTTCATCTGGAAAAACACAACAGTTGGGTGTTGTGAGTTATCTATCAATGTTGAATTGAAGTCTTTCTAGAAGACACTTTCATAACTTGTAAATATAACGGAGTTCTAGTTACTGTTTGCTACCTGTTTCAATTTTAACTGTAGTGTAAGCAAGAGATACAATTCATACCATTTCAATCATTTGAAGTTTGCTGGAACTTGCTCCATAGCACATAAAATATTGGTCTCTGTTACATGTGCTTCTCTGCTACCACCTCGTTTGCATCTTGGAAATCAAGCATCAGTACAGGTCCAAAGGAAAGTTTTGATAGATAAGATTGTTTACATCCGTTCATTCCAATTTGTCACTTCTATTAAGTGTTTCTGTTTCTTTAGTGGGGGGTTTTTTCTGAGCATCTATCGTTTCATTATTTTTACTTTTTTCCTTCCAGCCATGCTTTCATAAAGCCTTTGAAAGTACCCTTCATTTGCCAGGCACTGTGCTAAGAGCTCATGTCCCTGCATTCAGTGACTTCCCATTCTACTATTTTAATATCTGACTTTTGAACTTTTTTTTAATCTACTTAATGTATTGTAAATTATGATGTGCTTTGATTTGACAAGTGTATAGTATTTTAACAGCTTTTTATTATAAAAATGGTATTTTTATTGCAGAAATGCAAAAAAAATGATAAGAAAAACAAAACAACAAATTTTCATACATAGATATCAACTGTTAACTTTAGCCATTTTCTTGCCATATTCTTTGTGTACCAATTATATTTCCCTCTATATATGTACTCAGGTACATTGGGTGCATGTACCCAGTGTGTGCATAGATGTGCATCACACGTGAGCATACTTCTCTGTTTCAATTGTGTCTGTCATTTGTATATTTGTGTACTTATGCAAATGAATATTTATTCACTCTTCCAGTAAAAACTTATTGAATTTTCATTATATGCCAGGAACTGTACTAGATATTGTTTGAAAATAGTGAATGTGAGAGACTCACTTTCTATTTTTATGGATATTACACTGTCATGGAGTAGAAAGAGGAAGGAAAAAATATACTTAAAAAATTATAAGTTGTGACAAACTCTGGATTTCATAGTGCAATACCTTTGCTCCCAGTTGTGATTGATCGTGGCATGGTTATGTATATAATTTTCCCAGAAGGCAGAGCTGAAACATAAGTATCAGTTCTTCAGGAATGCATGATGTCAGCTATAAAACTGACAAAATTTACAAGTGTTGCAACAAATACCCTGGGAGGTGTTCTGTGATCAAAAGAACCTAAATTGTAAGTGCTGACCAGGCTCAAATAAATTCTGAAAATGAAAGCTTAGGAGGTTTCTCAGTCTGGACTGCTGCGATGGCACAAGAAAAAGTGCATGTTAGGAAAGGTGTGAATTTGTGCTCAACAATCAGAAATATTGATTGTATATGCCCCTGACTCTCAAGAGCTTGGAAAAGTCTTCTGATGCTGTCACCACAGCAGACTAGATTATTATTTTATTTTTTATTTGCTTCAGGTTGTCTCTAGTAATTTTGTCCCCCTACAGACAATGGCTTGCTTACACCAGCGAGCTCACTAGTTGGAGCATCACACACATAAAGTAATGTCATAGGATTTGTCCTGGTTCAAGGCACATACAGAAACAGATTGATGTTTCTGACTGTCTGTCTTTTTCCCCCCACTTCCTCTCTCTAACACTAAAAATTAAATAAAAAAATGACAATGGCTTTTTTTTGTTGTTTTTGCAGCTTAAATTGCATAAAAGAATGTGTTATATTTTTCAAAATCTCACCACAAGAGAATATAGGTAGTAAGGTTGTAAAGTACCATATTTCCCCATGCATAATATGCCTCCCTGTAGAAGACGCACCTTCATATTTGGGCACAAAATTTGAGAAAATGATAACAAATGCGAAGAAACAGAAAATGCAAGTAAAATATACTACAACCACTGTATAAGGCACTCCCAGTTGTCAAACCCCACATTTTACAAAAAAGATGGGTCTTAAACGAGGGCAAATATGGTATACACCCGCTAAATATCTCAGTGAACCCTATATTTCTTTCTTTTTTTACAGAGACAGTGAGAGAGTCAGAGAGAGAGGGATAAATAGGGACACAATGACAGGAAGATAAAGAGTATTTTTTTTATTATGTGCCAGTTCACAGATCAATCATCAGTTTTTTGTTGTGACACCTCAGTTGCTCAGTAACTGCTCTCTCATTGTGCTTTGACCAGGGAACTACAGCTGACTGAGTAAGCTCTTGCTGGAGCCAGTGAGCCCATTGGGCTAAAGCTGGTGAGATTTGCTTAAACTAGATAAGCCCACGCTAAATCTGGCGACCTTGGGATCTCAAACCTCGGTCCTCCGCATTCCAGTCAAATGCTCTATCCACCATGCCACCGCCTCCTCAGGCTGTGATAATTTTTATCTTTTATTTTCTCTGGATATTTTTTAGTATCTTGTTTCATAGTATCGGTGGTAACGTTGAGTATTTTAAGGATTTTTCCACTAAAATGTATTCATCACAATATTTTTCCATAGGTTTTCTTATGTAGTTGTTATTTCCATTAAGTTTAAAGTATTTTGTAACTTGAATTTTGATTTTGAACAGGGGTTATTTAGGAGTGAATTCTTTAACTTAAAAAGGAAGGGTTTTTTAGTTAGTTTTTATTAATGATTTCTAGAGTAAGTGTAATGACAAGAAAAAACATGCTTTATATCATTTCAAAGGTTTGAGGTAGTTCAAACTTGCTTGAAAGAAAATACAGGATTATCTGTGGGAAATGTTTTCCAACTGCACTTCTCTGCTGCAACCTCGTTTCCACCTTGGGAATAACAGCACAGAGCAGTTCACCTGAAAAAACACAGCAGTTGGGAGTTGTGCTTTATCTATCAATGTTGAAACCAAGACAATTTAGAATATACTTTTATAACTTGTAAATATAGGAACTTCCAGTTACTGTTTGCTACTTGTTTCAACGTTAACTCTAGTGAAAGCAATAGACATATTTGATATTATTTCAATCCTCTGAAGTTGGCCGAAACTTGCTTCATAACACATACAATAATGGTCTGTTACATGAGCTTCTCTGCTCCCACCTTGTGTGCATCTTGGGAATTACGCCTCTGAACAGATCCAAAGGAAAAAATAGTAGAGAGGATTGTCCACAAACGTTGATACCAATTTGCCAGTTTTGTAAATATTTTGTGTATTATTAGTGATTTGATTTCTGGGAATCTCTTGGTTCACCTTGTTTTTCTTCTTTCCTTCCAGCAATGCTTTCATAAAGCATTTGAATGTTCTCATCGTATACCAGGTACTGTGCTAGGAACTGTATGAGTAGTTGGTGCACTCAATGTCTTCCCATTCTACTATTTTTACTTCTGCTGGTGGACTCCTTTATTTAAATCTTCTTAATGTATTGTAAAATAGAATGTGTTTGATTTGAAAAGTATGTTGAATGTAACTGCTTTTTTATTATAAAAACTGTATTCTTATTGCAGTAGTGCAAGAAAAAATGAATAGTATACAAAACAACAAATTTTCATTCAGAGATAACAACTGTTAATAATATGACATTATCTTTTCATATTCTTAGTGTACCTATTATAATTTTATATCTATACGTACTAAGGTACATTGTGTGTGCATGCATCTGTGTGTTTAGATGTGCATTGCATATGAGGATATCTCTCTGTGTCCACAGTTTCTATCATTTGTGGATACCTGTGTATGCATGCAAATTACTATTTATTCTTTCATTCATTAAACACTTATTTTATTTCTATTATGATCCAGGCACTCTGCTCTACACTAGATTCCTATAGTGAAAGTGACAGACTGTCAATATGAATAATACACTGTCATGCTGAAGACAGAGGAATAAAATTTACATAAATAAAATAATTATAAGTTGTGACAAACACTGGATATAGTAGTGCAATATCTTGTTTCCAGTTTTCATTGTTGTAGCGATGTTCAGTATATCAGTTTCTCGAAAGGCAGAGCTGAGACCTAAGTCTCAGTTCTTCAGCAATGTGAGTTCTCAGCTATAACACTGAGAAAATTCTCAAGCACTGAAACAAAGACCCTGGGATGTGTTCTGTGAGAAAAAGAACCTAGCTTGTATGTGGTGACCCAGGCTCAGATAAATTCTGATGTCCAAAGCATAGGAGGTTTCTCAGTCTGGACTGCTGCAACAGCACAAGAAAAAAGTTCATGTTAGGAAAGTGGTCACATCGTGGTAAACAATCAGAAATATTTTTTATGCCCTTTACATTCAAGAGCAAAGAAAAGTCTTCTGGTGTTGTCACCACAGCAGACTAGATTATTGTTTTATTTTTAATTACCTCAGATTTCTCTAGTATTTTTCTCCCAAATACAATGTCTTGCTATCGCAAGAGAGCTCAGTAGATAGAGCATCATGCACATACACTAATGTCATAGGTTTGGTCCTTGGTCTAGGCACATACGGAAACACATTGATGTTTCTGATTATCTGTGTGTTTGTTTTCCCCCCTTTTCCTCCCTCTACCATTAATAACTAAATAAAAGAAAAATGACAATGGCTTTTCTTTGGTGTTCTTTTTTCACCAAAATTGCTTAGAGGAATGAAATATTTTTTTCAAAAACTCACCCCTAGAGAAAATAAGTGGTAAGTTTTTAAAGTACCATATCTCCCCATGTATAACTAGCCTCCCTCTAAAGGTAGCACCTTAATTTTGGGGCACAAAATTTGAGAAAATTATAACAAATGCGAAGAGACAGGAAATGCTACTAAAAATACAACAACCACTGTATAAGATGCACCCAGGTTTCAAATCCACGTTTTTAAAAATGATGAGTTTTATACATAGGAAAATATGGATAGAGATTCCAAATGTCTCTATGATCATATCTTTCTTTCCCTTTTTTCTTTTTTCCAGGGTCATAGAGAGAGTGTGAGAGAGGGATAGATAGGGACAGACAGACAAGAATGAAGAAAATATTTTATTATGTGCCAGGTCATAGATCAATCATCATTTCTTAGTAAAAATACCTTAGTTGTTAATTGACTGCTCTCTCATTTGTGCCTTAACCAGGAGGCTACAGCTGACTGAGTGAACCCTTGCTCAATCCAGTGACATTGAAATCAAACTGTTGAGCATTGCGAAAATGAGATGAGCACACGCTCATGCTGGAAAATTTGGGATCTCAAATCTGGGTAGTGCGCATTCCAGAAAAATGCTCTACGCACTGCGCCACTGCCTTGTCAGTCTGTGAATATATTGTTTCTTTTACATACTCTGGATTTTATTTAGTATCCTGGTTCTTAGTATGGGTGGAAAGGCTGTGTACTTTAAGGTTTTATTCCTCAAAAATATATTCATCACTACATTTTTTATAGGTTTTCTTATATAGTTTTTCTTTTCATTAATTTTAAGGGATTTTGCAGCTTGAATTGTGATTTTGAAGGGGTATTATTTAGGATTGTATTTCATTACCTGAAAAAAAAGGTATTTTAGTTCATTTCTATTACAGTTTAGTATATTAAGTGTAATGATGACAAGAAACATGCTTTATATCATTTCTAAAGTTAGAGGTAGTTGAAACTTGCTTGAAAGTACATACAGGATTATCTGTGGAAAATGTTTTCAAAGTTCACTTCCCTGCTGCCACTTCATCTGCGCATTGGAAATAACAGCTCAGAGCAGTTCACCTGGAAAAACACAGCAGTTGGGTGTTGTGTGTTATCTATCAATGTTGCATCGAAGGTTATCTAGAAGATACTTTCATAACTTGTAAATATAAGGGAGTTCTAGTTACTGTTTGCTACCTGTTTCAATGTTAACTGTAGTGTAAGCAAGAAATACACTTCATATCATTTCAATCATCTGAAGTTTGCTGGAGCTTGCTCCATACCACATAACATATTGGTCTCTGTTACATGTGCTTCTAGGCTACCACCTCGTTTGCATCTTGGGAATCACGCTTCAGAACAGGTCCAAAGGAACGGTTTAGTAGATAAGATTGTCTACAACCTTTGATTCCAATTAGCCGCATCTGTGAAGTATTTCTGTATCCTTAGTGGTTTGTTTTCTGGGAATCTATCGTTTCATCTTGTTTTTCTTTTTTCCTTCCAGCCATGCTTTCATAAAGCCTTTGAAAGTGCCCTTAGTATATCAGGCACTGTGCTAAGAACTCATGTCCCTGCACTCAGTCACTTCCCATTCTACTATTTTTACATCTGTCTTTTGAACTTCTTTTATTTAAATCTACTTAATGTATTTAAAATTATGATGTGCTTTGATTTGACATGTATATAGTATTTTATCAGCTTTTTATTATAAAAATGGTATTCTTATTGCAGAAATGCAAAAAAAGTGATAAGAAAAACAAAACGACAAATTTTCATACATAGATATCAACTGTTAACTTTAGCCATTTTCTTTCCATATTCTTTGTATACCAGTTATAATTCTCTATGTATATGTACTCAGGTACATTGGCTGCATGTACGCAATGTATGCATAGATGTGCATTGCATGAGAGCATACCTCTCTGTTTCAATAGTGTCTGTCATTTGTGGATATTTGTGTACCTATGCCAATGAATATTTATTCACTATTCCAGTAAATCTTATTTAATTTTCATTATACGCCAGGCATTGTGCTCGACACTGGTTGCCATAGTGAATGGGAGAGACTCACTTGCTGTCTTTATGGATATTACACTGTCATGGAGTGGAAAATGGTAAAAAAATATATACATAAAAAAATTATAAGTTGTGACAAACACTGGATTTGGTAGTGCAATACCTTTGGTTCCAGTGGTGATTGATCGTGGCATGGTTAAGTATATCAGTTTCTCAGTAGGCAGAGCTGAGACATAAGTCTCGGTTCTTCAGGAATGTGTGATCTCAGTTATAAAACTGAGAAAATTTACAAGTGATGCAACAAATACCCTGGGAGGTGTTCTGTGACCTAAAAACCTAATTTGTAATTGCTGACCCAGGCTCAGATAAATTCTGAACACCAAAGCTTAGGAGGTTTCTCAGTCTGAACTGCTGCCAGGGCACAAGAAAAAGTGCATTTTAGGAAAGGTGTCAATTCGTGCTCAACAATCAGAAATACTGATTGTATGTGCCCCTGACTGTCAAGAGCCTTGAAAATCTCCTGTTGTTGTCACCACATCAGACTAGATTATTATTTTATTTTTTATTTGCCTCAGGTTTTCTCTAGTAATTTTTCCCCCCTAGAGACAATGGCTTTCTTACACCAGAGATCTCACTAGTTAGAGCATCACACTCATACAGTAATGTCATAGAATTGGTCCCAGTTCAAGGCACATACAAAAACAGATTGATGTTTCTGACTATCTGTCTGTCTTTTTCCCCCCACTTCCTCTCTATAACATTAAAAATTAAATAAAAGAAACAATGACAATGGCTATTTTTTATTGTTTTCACAGCTTAAATTGCATAGAAGAATAAATTATGTTTTTCAAAATCTCACCACAAGAGAACATAAGTAGTAACTTTGTAAAGTATCATATTTCCCCATGCATAATATGCCCCCCTGTAGAAGACACACCTTCATTTTTGGGCACAAAATTTGAGAAAATGATAACAAATGCGAAGAAACAGGAAATGCAAGTAAAATATACTACAACCACTGTATAAGACACACCCAGTTTTCAAATCCCACATTTTTCAAAAAAGATGAGTCTTAAGCGAGGGAAAATATGGTATACACCCATGGAATATGTTTGTGAACCCTTTATTTCTTTTTTAAATAGACAATGAGAGTGTCAGAGAGAGGAATAAGTAGGGACACACAGACAGGAAGGTAATATGTTTTTTTTTATTATATGCCAGGTCACAGATCAATCATCATTTTTTTTGTTGTGACACCTTAGTTGCTCATTGACTGCTCTCTCATTGTGACTTGACCAGGGAACTACAGCTGATGAAGTAACCTCTTGCTTGAGCCAGTGAGCCCATTGGGCTAAACCTGGTGAGCTTTGATTAAACCAAATAAGCCCACGCTCAAGCTGGCAACCTTGGGATCTCAAACCTGGATCCTCCGCATTCCAGTCAAATGCTCTATCCACCACGCCACTGCCTCCTCAGGCTGTGAAAATTTTTATCTTTTACTTTCTCTGGATTTTGTTTAGTATCCTGTTTCATAGTATGGGTGGTAACATTGTGTATTTTAAGGATTTTTTCCAGTTAAATGTATTCATCACAACATTTTTCCAAAGGATTTCTTATGTAGTATTTATTTCCACTAGGTTTAAAGAATTTTCTAACTTGAATTTTGATTTTGAGCAGGGGTTATTTAGGAGTGAATTTCTTAACTTAAAAAAGGAAGGGTTTTTCAATTAGTTTTTGTTACTGATTTCTAGAGTAGGTTTAATGACAAGAAGAATCATGTTTTATATCATTTCAAAGGTTTGAGGTAGTTGAAACTTGCTTGAAAGAAAATACAGGATTGTCTTTGGGAAATGTTTTCCAAGTGCGCTTCTCTGCTGCCACCTCGTGTTCACCTTGGGAAAAACGTATCAGAGCAGTTCACCTGAAAAAACACAGCAGTTGGGAGTTGTGCTTTATCTATCAATGTTCAAACCAAGACAATTTAGAAGACACTTTTATAACTTGTAAATATAAGGAATTTCCAGTTACTGTTTGCTACTTGTTTCAACGTTAACTCTAGTGAAAGCAATAGACATATTTGATATTATTTCAACCCTCTGAAGTTGGCTGAAACTTGCTACATAGAACATACAATAATGGTCTCTGTTACAGGTGCTTCTCTTCTGCCACCTCGTGTGCATCTTGGGAATCACGCCTCGAAACAGATCCAAAGAAAAGGAATAGAAGAGAGGATTGTCCACAAACGTTGATTCCAATTTGTCGGTTCTGTAAATATTTTGTGTATTCTTAGTGATTTGATTTCTGGGAATCTCTTGGTTCACCTTGTTTTTCTTCTTTCCTTCGAGCAACGGTTTCATAAAGCCATTGAATGTTCCCATCAAATACCAGACACTGTGCTAGGAACTGTATGAGTAGTTGGTGCACTCAATATCTTCCCATTTTACTATTTTTACTTCTGCTTTTGGACTCTTTTATTTAAATCTTCTTAATGTATTGTAAAATAAGATATGCTTTGATTTGAAAAGTATGTTGAATGTAACTGCTTTTTTATTATATAAACTGTATTCTTATTGCAGAAGTGCAAGAAAAAATGAAAAGAATACAAAACAACATATTTTCTTCCAGAAATAACAACTGTTAATATTATGACATTATCTTTCCATATTCTTAGTGTACCTATTATACTTGTATATCTATGCGTACTAAGGTACATTGAGTGTGTATACATCTGTGTGTATAGATGTGCATTGCATATTAGGATTTTTTTCTGGGTCCACAGTTTCTATCATTTTTGGATACCTGTGTATGCATGCAAATTACTATTTATTTTTTCATGCATTAAACACTTACTGTATTTCTATTAGTTCCAGGCACTGTGCTCTACACTGGTTGCCTATAGTGAAAGAGACAGACTGTCTGTATAAATAATACACTGTCATGCTGTAGACAGAAGAAGAAAAATGTACATAAATAAAATGATTATAAGTTGTGACAAGCACTGAATATAGTAGTGCAATGTCTTGTTCCCAGTTTTCATTGATCGTGGCGATGTTCAGTATATATCAAATTTTGAAAAAAAAATAATTCATTTCTCAAAAGGCAGAGCTGAGACCTAAGTCTCAGTGCTTCAGCAATGCATGTTCTCAGCTGTAAAACTGAGAAAATTCTCAAGCACTGAAACAAAGACCCTGGGGGGTGTAATGTGAGCAAAAGAACCAAGCTTTTATGTGGTGACCCAGGTTCAGATATATTCTGATGTTCAATGCTTAAGAGGTCTCTCAATCTGGACTACTGCAACAGCACAAGAAAAAAGTGCATCTTAGGAAAGGGGTCTCATCGTGGTAAACAATCAGCAATATTTTTTATGCCCCTAAAAGTCAAGAGCAAAGAAAAGTCTTCTCGTGTTGTCACCACAACAGACTAGATTATTGATTTATTTTTATTTACCTAAGTTTTTGTCTAGTACTTTTCCCCCCTAAATACAATGGCTTGCTATCACCAGAGAATTCCGTATATAGAGCATTACACACATACACTAATGTCATAGGTTTGGTCCTTGGATTAGGCACATACAGAAACACATTGATGTTTCTGACTATCTGTGTATGTTTTCCCCCCCTGTTCCTCCCTCTAACATTAATAACTAAATAAAAGAAAAATGACATTGGTTTTTTTTGGTGTTTTTGCAGCTTAAATTGCTTAGAGGAATGAATTATTTTTTTTCAAAATCTTACCCCAAGAGGAAATAATTGGTAAGATTTTAAAGTACCATATCTCCCCATGTATAAGTAGCCTCCCTCTATAAGTAGCACTTTAATTTTCTGGCACAAAATTTGAGAAAATGATAACAAATGCGAAGAATAAGCAAATGCAAGGAAAAATACAACAACCACATTATAAGATGCACACAGGTTTCAAACCCCACATTTTTAAAAATCATGAGTTTTATACATAGGAATATATGGATAGAAACTCCAAATGTCTCTGTGAACATTTTTTTCTTTCCTTTTTTTCTTTTTTCCAGAGTCATAGGGAGGGAGAGAGAGAGGGATAGATAGGGACAGACAAGAATGGAGAAAATTTTTTATTATGTGCCAGGTCACAGATCAATCATCATTTTTTCGTAAGGACACCTTAGTTGTTCATTGACTGCTCTCTCATAAGTGTCTTGACCAGGGGGCTACATCTGACCGAGTGACCCCTTTGCTTGAGCCAGCGACATTGGGATCAATCTGTTGAGCTTTGCTAAAATGAGATGAGCCCACGCTCAAGCTGGCAAATTTGGGATCTCAAATCTGGGTACTGCGCATTCCAGTCAAATGCTCTACCCATTGTGCAACTGCCTTGTCAGTCTGTGAACATTTTGTTTCTTTTACATGCTCTGGATTTTATTTAATATCCTGGTTCTTAAAATGGGTGGAAAAGCTGTGCATTTTAAGTTTTTATTCCTCTAAAATGTATTCATCACTACATTTTTTCATAGATATTTTTATGTAGTTTTTCTTTTTATTAATTTCAAGGTATTTTGCAACTTGAATTGTGATTTTGAGGTGGAGGGTTATTTAGAAGTGCATTTCATTACCTTAAGAAAAGGGATTTTAGTTAGTTTCTATTACTGTTTATTATATTAAGTGTAATGATGACAAGAAACATGCTTTGTATCATTTCTATGGTTAGAGGTAGTTGAAACTTGCTTGAAAAAACATAGAAGATTAACTGGGGAAAATGTTTTCCAAGAGCGCTTCCCTGCTGCCACCTCGTTGCACCTAGGAAATAACAGCTCAGAGCAGTTCACCTGAAAAAACACAGCAGTTGGGTGTTGTGCCTTGTCTATCAACATTGAATCAAAGGCTATCTAGAAGATACTTTCATAACTTGTAAATATAAGGGAGTTCTAGTTACTGTTTGCTACCAGTTTCAATGTTAACTGTAGTGTAAGCAAGAGATTCACTTCATATCATTTCAATCATCTGAAGTTTGCTGGAGCTTGCTCCATACCACATAACATATTGGTGATGCAACAAATTTACAAGTGATGCAACAAATACCCTGGGAGGTGTTCTGTGACCAAAGAACCTAAATTGTAAGTGCTGACCAGGCTCAAATAAATTCTGAACACCAAAGCTTAGGAGGTTTCTCAGTCTGGAAAGCTGCCATGGCACAAGAAAAAGTGCATGTTAGGAAAGGTGTGAATTTATGCTAAACAATCATAAATACTGATTGTATATGCCCCTGACTGACAAAAGCCTAGAAAAGTCTTCTGATGTTGTCACCACAGCAGACTAGATAATTATTTTATTTTTTATTTGCCTCAAGTTATCTCTAGTAATCTTGTCCCCTGGGAGACACTTCCTCTTTCTAACATTAAAAATTAAATAAAAGAAAAAATGACAATGGCTATTTTTTGTTGTTTTCACAGCTTAAATTGCATAGAAGAATGAATTATGTTTTTCAAAATCTCACCACAAGATGAAATAGGTAGTAAGGTTGTAATGTACCATATTTCCTCATGCATTATATGCCTCCCTTTAGAAGACGCACCTTCACTTTTGGGCACAAAATTTGAGAAAATGATAACAAATGCGAAGAAACAGGAAATGCAAGTAAAATATACTACAACCACTGTATAAGACACACCCAGTTTTCAAACCCCGCATTTTTTCAAAAAAGATGAGTCTTAAACGAGGGCAAATATGGTACGCACCAGCCGAATATCTCTGTGAACCCTTTATTTCTTTCTTTTCATTTCTTTTTTTTTTTTTTGACAGAGACAGTGAGAGAGTCAGAGAGCGCGCTAGATAGGATACACAGATAGGAAGGCAAAGGTTTTTTTAATTATGTGCCAGGTCACAGATCAATCATCAGTTTTTTGTTGTGACACCTTAGTTGCTCATTGACTGCTTTCTCATTGTGCCTTAATCAGGGAACTACAGTTGACAAAGTAACCTCTTGCTCGAGCCAGTGAGCCCATTGGCTAAAGCTGGTGAGCTTTGCTTAAACCAGATAAGCCCACGCTCAGGGTGGCAACCTTGGGATCTCAAACAGGGGTCCTCCGCATTCTAGTCAATTGCTCTATCCACCGCGCCACTGCCTCCTCAGGCTGTGAAAATTTTTCTCTTTTACTTTCTCTGGATTTTGTTTAGTATCTTGGTTCATAGTATGGGTGTTAACAATGTGTATTTTAAGGTTTTTTCCACTAAAATGTATTCATCACAACATTTTTCCATAGGTTTTCTTATGTAGATTTATGTCCATTAAGTTTAAAGTATTTTGTAACTTGAATTTTGTTTTGAGCAGGGGTTATTTAGGAGTGAATTTCTTAACTTAAAAAAGGAAGGGTTTTTTAGTTAGTTTTTATTACTGATTTCTAGAGTAAGTGTAATGACAAGAAGAATCATGCTTTATATCCTTTCAAAGGTTTGAGGTTGTTCAAACTTGCTTGAAAGATTATACAGGATTGTCTGTGTGAAATGTTTTCCAAGTTCGCTTCTCTGCTGCCACCTCATGTTCGCCTTGGAAATAACAGCTCAGAGCAGTTCACCTGAAAAAACTCAGCAGTTGGGAGTTGTTCTTTATCTAAGGAATTTCCAGTAACTGTTTGCTACTTGTTTCAACGTTAACTCTAGTGAAAGCAATAGACATATTTGATATTATTTCAATCCTCTGAAGTTGGCTGAAACTTGCTGCATAGCACATGCAATAATGGTCTCTGTTACTTGTGCTTCTCTGCTGCTACCTCGTGTGCAATTTGGGAATCACGCCTCAGAACAGATTCAAAGGAAAGAAATAGTAGAGCGGATTGTCCACAAACGTTGATTCCAATATGCCGGTTCTGTGAATATTTTGTGTATTCTTAGTGATTTGATTTTTGGGAATATATTGGTTCGCCTTGTTTTCTTCTTTCCTTCCAGCAATGCTTCCATAATGCCTTTGAATGTTCCCATCATATACCAGGCACTGTGCTAGGAACTGTATGAGTAGTTGGTGCACTCAATGTCTTCCCATTCTACTATTTTTACTTCTGCATTTGGACTTCTTTATTTAAATCTTCTTAATGTATTGTAAAATAAGATGTGCTTTGATTTGAAAAGTATGTTGTATGTAACTTCTTTTTTATTATTAAATCTGTGTTCTTATTGCAGATGTGCAAGAAAAAATGAATAGAATACAAAACAACAAATATTCATCCAGAGATAACTATGTTAATATTATGACATTATCTTTTCATATTCTTAGTGTACCTATTATACTTGTATATCTATATGTACTAAGGTACATTGGGTGTTTATACATCCGTGTGTATAGATCTGCATTGCATATGAGGATATCCCTCTGTGTCCACAAATTCTATCATTTTTGGATACCTGTGTATGCATGCAAATTACTATTTATTCTTTCATTCATTAAACACTTATTGTATTTCTATTTTGTTCCAGGCACTGTGCTCTACACTGGTTGCCTATAGTGAAAGATACAGACTGTCTATATAAATAATACACTGTCATACTGTAGATAGAGGAAGAAAAATGTACATAAATAAAATAATTATAAGTTGTGAAAGCACTGGATATAGTAGCGCAATTTCTTGTTCCCAGTTTTCATAGATCATGGTGATGTTCAGTATATCAGTTTCTCGAAATGCAGAGCTGAGACCTAAGACTCAGTTCTTCAGCAATGTGTGTTCTTAGCTGTAAAACTGATTAAATTCTCAAGCTCTGAAACAAAGACCTTGGCAGGTGTTCTTTGAGCAAAAGAACCTAGCTTGTATGTGGTGACCTAGGCTCAGATATATTCTTATGTCCAAAGCTTTGTAGGCTTTGTAGGTCTCTCATTCTGGACTGCTGCAACAGCACACAAAAAAGTGCACATTCAGAAAGGGGTCACATCGTGGTAAACAATCAGAAATATTTTTTATGCCCCTAAGAGTCAAGAGCAAAATCTTCTGATGTTGTCACCACAACAGACTAGATTATTGATTTATTTTTATTTACCTAAGTTTTTCTCTAGTAATTTTTCCCTTAAATACAGTGGCTTGCTATCACCAGGGATCTCAGTAATAGTACATCACACACATACACTAATGTCATAGGTTTGGTCCTTGGTCTAGGCACATACAGAAACACATTGATGTTTCTGTGTATCTGTGTGTCTGTTTTCCCCCACTTCTTCACTCTAACATTAATAACTAAATAAAAGAAAAATGACTATGGCTTTTTTTGGTGATTTTGCAGCTTAAATTTCTTAGAGGAATGAATTATTTTTTTCAAAATCTCACCCCAAGTGGAAATAAGTTGTAAGGTTGTAAAGTACCATATCTTCCCATGTATAAATAGCTTCCCTCTATAAGTCGCACCTTAATTTTCGGGCACAAAATTTGAGAAAATGATAACAAATGCAAAGAATTAGCAAATGCAAGTAAAAATACAACAACAACATTTTAAGATGCACCCAGGTTTCAAACCCCACATTTTAAAAAATGATTTGTTTTATACATAGGAAATTATGGATAGAAACTCCACATGTTTCTGTGAACATTTCTTTCTTTCCTTTTTTTCTTTTTTCCAGAGTCATAGAGAGAGTGATAGAGCGGGTTAGATAGAGACAGACAGAAAAAAATGGAGAAAATTTTTATTATGTGCCAGGTCACAGATCAATCATCACTTTTTTGTAAGAACACCTGAGTTGTTCATTGACTGCTCTTTCATATGTGCCTTGACCAGGGAGCTACAGCTGACAGAGTGACCCCTTGCTCAAGCCAGCGACATTGGGGTCAAGCTGTTGAGTTTTGCTAAAACGAGATGAGCCCATGCTCAAGCTGGCAACTTTGGGATCTCAAATCTGGGTACTGCGCATTCAAGTCAAATGCTCTACCCACTGCACTACTGCCTTGTCAGTGTGGGAACATTTTGTTCCTTTTACATTCTCTGGATTTTATTTAGTATCCTGGTTAGTAGTATGGGTGGAAAGCCTGTGTATTTTAAGGTTTTGTTTTTCTAATTTGTATTCATCACTACTTTATTTTATAGATTTTCTCATGTAGTTTTTCTTTTCATTAATTTTAAGGTATTTTGCAACTTGAATTGTGATTTTGAGGGGGGGTTATTTAGGAGTGAATTTCATTACCTTAAAAAAGGGATTTTAGTTAATTTCTAATTCTGTTTAGTATATTAAGTGTAATGACGCCAAGAAACATGCTTTATATCATTTCGAAGGTTAGAGGTAGTTGAAACGTGCTTGAAAGAACATACAGGATTAACTGTGGAAAATGTTTTCCAAGAGCGCTTCCCTGCTGCCACCTCCTGTGCACCTTGGAAATAACAGCTCAGAGCAGTTCAACTGGAAAAACACAGCTGTTGGGTGTGTTG